>NC_056741.1:459320879-459540879 GCF_019279795.1 Protopterus annectens | reverse complement strand
AGTTCAGCAATGCTCACAGTTTAAACAATACTTGTTGCCTGCCTTAGGTAGGATGCTTTAGAATTATATGCAGAAGAATTTAGCTAGGTATTTTAAATTATCTCTATTAGGATAAGATATGTTTTTTTGCCAGGGATAGGCCTTAATCTAAAAAGACATGGATAGAGCAGGAATTCGGTCTTAAGAGAGGGTATTTAGGATATAGTATGAGATTAGTCTGGATTTGTACAGGGACATAACCAATGGGTTTTAAGATAGAGTTTCAGATTGTGTTTAAAAAGTGTAAATGAAGACAGTGATGCAAGTTCGGGGGGGAGTTGGTTCCAATACTTCCCAACTGCATTGGAGAACAGAGCATCTCCTGCCATGTTATTAGATTTACATGTTGATACAAGTAGTTTATTAGATGAGCGTAAAGTTGAAAGGTTCTTACGTTGGATAATGAGACTAGCAAATATTGGGGTATTGGTAGGTTGGAAAAGGGTTTTGTGCGCAATGGTGAGTTGTTTAAAGTGAATCTGATTCAGAAGCTCTAACCAGCCTAATTGTTTCAAATTATGGCAGTGATGGGTCCTAAAGAAGGAAGCAGTAGCAAATCTGGCAATGCTATTGTAAGCGTTGGCTTGCTTGTTAAGGTTATTTTTTTGATAAGTTAGTATATATGGAAGAAGCATAAAGAAGTGTGGAAATAAGGTGGGAATAGGCAATAGTGGTTCTGGCTAGTGGGAAGAGAAAGGGTTTTATCCTATAGAGGGAGCCTAGTTTCCTGTTGACAGTTTTTATGGTATTGTTGATATGGGTTTCAAAGTTCAGGTTGTTATCAATGGTTACCCCTAGAAGTTTAGCTGTTGGATCGGAAGATATGAGTGTACCATTATTGGATAAGACTGAAAAGTTAATTGGGAGTGATTTACAGTAGGAGTGAAGAGGAAGAGTTTGTTTTTTTTGGGGTTCAAGAGGAGGCAGCTTTGTAGAAACCAATTTTCTGTTTTATTGAACGTTGTCTGAGTTAGAGTCTGTAGTTGGGATTGAGATTTAGCTGAGCAGATTATTATCTGATCTTCCCCTACTTCCTTTCCTGGTCTGAAGTATTATATCAGAAGTGAGCAGTATGTAAATACTCCCTTGGGGGAATTGTTTGAGTGAGAGAAGTTTCAGCTTATGCAGTTATTCAAGCATTTTAAAGGTGAACAGTCATGCACACCACTGTCTTAATTTGTTTGCAGACGAGCAGCGTTAAACACACCTGACTTAACTGAGTGATAAAATTTGGATGAGGCAAATATAATATTTTAAAAGCTGAATGCTGGAATGTGCATATTTTTGTCTGCAATTGATGTATCATGTATTTCAGTAAAGTCGGATGCATTGCAGACAACTGTGCTTTCAGCTGATTAGCTGTTGATTCACAGTCTGACTCCTAATCTTATGCATTCATCCAGAAACATCTAGCAACCAGTCATGAGCAAGAAATGTAAACCCTTCCAGTTAAAGGTTAAATATTATACATAGTTTAGTGATGTTATTATTGTGATGTTATTATTGCTGATATTGATATTATGTGAACATCATTTTCTTTTGCAATAAAGTTCTGTTTGTAAAAAAAAAAAAAGTCTTCCAGCCAAAGGAAATGGTCCTTGTAACAAATGGATACACAACATGGTGCCAAAGTAAAGTTTTACAAGAGTTTTTAAATGTTCTACACAGAATGAAAATAATATTTAAATGCCTGTGGAGAAAACTATCTTGGTTACATCTGTATAGGCTGCAGTTAGAGCCATAGAATAGACCAGGGCAGAGTATGCTATGAACAGGAGACAACTGCTGAGGTGGTGGTGGGATAATAGTGAAAAAAAAGAAGTTTTAAACAACAAAATGAACTGCAACAATAAAAGGAGATTATAGAATGAGTCTATACTGTACTAGAAATAAACTTAGGGCAGAAGTTTATCACAGTGTATTATGGCCATCTTCATCCTATACAATGTGGTTTGAGTCCCTCAGCCCCCGTTTGTATACAGTATGGCTTTGTGTAGGTCACTTAACCAGACAGTGATCCTAGGTCACCCATGAAAAAGGTACTGTGCCTGGTAGGTTTAACCACTTAAATGAAGGAAGATAAGAAATGTGGAAAGGTTAGCTCTGGTTACTCCCGGCTATTATACAAAGAGATGCTCCTATCAATTATGGCAATGAGGAGGGAGAGGCATGGAATATTTATGGCAGGTTCTATATGTAAAGAAAGAGAAGCTGGATCTGAAACTAAACATGGTGAGTGCTGGGTCATTGGTACTTCTGAGCACAAATGAAAAAAGGAAGGCTACTTGTTTCTTCAGTTATGAACTGAGTTATAATTGTGTGAAGCTATTTTCTACAATAAATAATATAAAAAAAATATGATCTAGTTTGTCTACATGGTCTCAAAGGATCTATTGACTGAAAAAGAAAAAAGCATATTGCACCTCAATTTGATCCCAACAAAAGGCTGTTTCCTAAAGACTGAAATGAGCAAATAACTTACACAGCTTTGAAGTGTGCATTTCAAAGATGATCATCGTTAAATATTATGGTGCACCTCTGAACTGAAACATGACATCACATTTGCCAACGGAACATCAGACATAAGGCAAATATGAATGTTGACTGTTGAAACTATGTAATGACCTATACAAAATACAAAAAGGTCTACTTCTTTTGTTACAGTTAATAGAATTTTAAAATAGTACTGAAGAAGTGTGTCCTGCTCTAATAAAGGTCTGTCTGTGAACACTGAAAGTTGCTCTGTTTAATTTGACTGAACCTATCACAAAGCTGGGTGCAACAAGTTAATATATTATTCTTATATTTTGTTCACAAATTGTAGTATTTAGGTACCCTTTCCATGGATGCTTGCTTGACATTACCAAGTTTAGGTTCATAGGTTCTTAGTTTGTTACAGTCAGCTTTTCTAAGAGTCCACTGGGAAACCTAGGCAGTATAACCCAATAAGGTAAACAAAATTAAAATTAGGTACCCTGATCCAGGAAAGCCATGCAACATACCTCCGGGCTGAATTTGTGATGGAACTGCTCTACATCATAATAAAATCGCCAGACATGCGAGCATGACAGAGTTGACAGTGTTATTCAGAGATAACCTAATTAATTGCAATGTATGCTTGTACAGCAACAGACAGGCATGCGGTTGATTCTTGAAACGCTTACTTGGAGCTTATATGATACATAACAAGACCTTTTGTACTTCTGTTGTTCCCAGATTGAGCACGGCAATCAATGTTTTTCATAGATTCATACTAAGCTAACTGCCCTTGCGAGCCATTTTAAGCCTAGCCAATTATCTCTTGTGAGATTCAAACCCTGCACCTTGTGTTTGTAAGGCAAACACCTTAACCATTAGGCCACCCTCCCAACCCCTAAACTCCCACTGCCAGTCTCAAACCCAGGACCTTGGTAACATTAGTCTGTATGACCTACCACTAAGCCATGACTGCCATTTTTGAGTAGCGAGTTCATTTAGATTGTGCAATCATTCCTTTCGTGACTAAACCATATCATTGCAAATGTGAAAAACTAAGTGGCTTTCAAAGAAAACCAAATGCTTTCATGCTATGTTTGGAAGCTGGCTTGAAGTGCCTATCTTGTCATTTTCAGTCTTTGCTTAAATTAATAGGATACATTCATACAGCTATATGAACAAGAATGAAGCATTAATATTTTGCTAAATGGAACACAGTGAACCAAGGTTCCCTTTTGCAAGTAATCCAGATGCATGGCAACATTTAAGAAAATGACTGAACATAACAGTGAATGCACAAGTCTAATTTCTGCAATCTGCTTTATGCTCATTGGGCTTCATTTATACAAAAATATTAAAATAACACATTATGCAGGTATAATTCCTGCAATTCACATTATGCTTATTTATATTTATTTATTCAAAGTTATTGAATGTCATATAACACACGTAATTTCTATCAATTACATTACATTTGTTTGTCAGATTCCAGACATATGACTAGAGCTGTTATATCTTCCCTTTGATAGAACAAAACTCTGACTTGTGCTTCCACTGTTTACATAGAGCTAATTCCTTTGCGCTGTTATGCACAGATACACTGACAGAAACATAAAGTTCCTTGTGTATCTTCTAGCATCTCTGGGCTCTCTTGTCTGGGTGTCAGATTTTACATGGAATGTCTGCTGTGCAGGTCATACTGTTAATCCTAGTCAGTGCTTCTGTTCTCGTTATACTGCCGTTTTATGATGCACCTTTGGATCTTTAGTTATCATGCCTCTGTTATATGCCCATCATAATAATGCAACTTTTTCTGCTGTTTCATACTCCCACATCAGCCTTCCTTTTGGTAGCAATACTCAAATTCCACTCATTTGGATGATTACTGGCTCAGAAAAGAACTCCAGAGTAAATTACATGAGAATGTCAGAGAAGCTTCTGTAAGGAGCTCATGTGCTGCTACATAACTGCATTCTGTTTTGTGTCATTACTATCAGCCCAGGGAATACAAAAGCACTGCATATTCTGCTTGCTTTGCTTATTTTCAGAAGCCCACATTATAATCCACTTTCCTAGCTTCACTCACATGCATTTGTTTGATATGTAAGTTATATAAGAAGAAAGGATCTATATTTCTGAGATGATAACAAAAACAAGACAGGTTTGGCATGAAAACTTCCATTATATCTCCCACCTCTCTTTATTATGTGAACTTCTTATCAAGGCTGATTCACTTCATTTGGGGATAATAGAGACTTAAAGAATGTCTCATTTGAAACAATAATGCATCTTTCCCCATATAACTACACTACAGAACTTTTATGCTCTGCACGTGACGTACTACTCCATAGTGGAAAAGCTCCAAGATTTTTCATTCATTCCTTCTTTGATACATTCATTTTATGAAACCTACTCAATCCTTTGAGGGTAACAGGGGATCCACATTCTAGCCCAGCAGGTAACAGATGTAAGACAAAGAAATAATCCTGGAAGGCACATCAATCCATTGCAGAATGCACACACAAGCAGTTACTTGAAGAACATTATACATAGATCACATTCATACCTACAGACACTTTTATTGGATCACTATTTCTCTTATCACCCCATCTGCATGTTCATACTAACACTAGGAGGGCAGAGAAAAATGCTTCAATGAAAACTTGTGATTTATGCTGCTATTATTATTTCCTTATATTTGTACTTGGAGCTTTTCTCCCCAGGTCTCCATTTAAAAAGGGCTCACTCTGGCCCAATGGACTTTCCCGATTAACAAACTGCAAATAAAAAAATAAATAAAATAAACTTAGCAAGATGTTTGAAGATGAAAGATCCAATAGACATAAGGAAAGAGTGAAAGAAAAAAGCAGGAGTTAAAAATAAGATTAAACAGGTCTGTCACATTAAAACTAAGTAACATAATGAAGCATATGTGTTCCTTCTTATTTTATTTTTTCGCCTAAATCATTTTGGCCTTGTTCCTTTTCTGTCTGTATTATGATTTCTTTGACTTCTATTTGTCCTGTCGTCACTGCAACTGGTATCCAAAATATGAAATGGCTGTTACTATAATCCCCACCCGAAGACGATTGCAGACAGCCTGTAGACTCATTACTGTTCCACAGCTATAGAAAGTGCATAGCTTTGTTACATGTGGCTAATGCACAGCTTTGGCTTACCACAAATGCTGCCAAAAACAGAACTGATTCATCTGTTTGCTTTCAACTTATTTTCAGGGTTTGCATAATTGCGAGTTATCTTAAAGCACATTCTTAAGGACAAAAAACACACTGACCAGATTAAAAGATGTACAAAGGATATTGTCATGCCCTAAACCCATATGAAACTTTATATTACCTCTTGTTATCAACGTTCTGAGCTGCTTGCGTATGCTTATACGTGCGTGGCAGATTGCAGCATTGGTTGTAAAGCAAATTAAATGAAACTACATAAAGCAATGTTTCCTTTACTTGGAGGGCCATGTGTTTTGACAGGCAAAGCTGATTCTTCTGATCTTTACAACTTTCATGGAGTCAAGAAGAAATAAATTACACATGTGATAATTATTTGGACATCAGTACAAGGAATGCAAAATGAATATACAAAGTCTGTGATATTTATCAGACTTACCTGGCAGGAAGGGAAGCTTTTCAGGCATGCTTTCATTACCTTAGTAGAATGCAGCTGTTCAAGATTATCATTGTTCTAAAATTAAGCTCTCCGAAAGTCAATTTTTACAAAGCATGTGGCATACAGGTGGAACATTTAATCCAGTAATATGGTCAGTGTTAGAAGTGTATCGGAGATCTTCACCTAATGCAGTCTGAGTATAGGATACAAACAAGGTTTATCTATCTATCTATCTATCTATCTATCTATCTATCTATCTATCTATCTATCTATGTCTGTCTGTCTGTCTGTCTGTCTGTCTGTCTATCTATGTATCTATCTATCTATCTATCTATCTATCTAGCTATTTATCTATCTATCTATCTATATATCTATCTATTTATGTATTAGTCTACTTTGACCCATCAAAATAACACTTTAGCAAAACTCATTTTCGCTAGTCCAGTTTCACAAAAGTGCATTTCTCCGGAAATGCACTTTTGCAAAACTACAGTTCACTGAGATTGTTGCTGGAGATTGCAGTACAGTGGGGCTAAGGGAATTTTCCCTTTTCCGCACTGTAGTGCGATCTCGGAGTTGGTATATATTAGTAGCGGGGAGTGTGGGGGCTGCAGGGGGGCTTGCCCCTCTGCATAATTTACTGTAGTGTATTTTTTTGTTTGTTTTTTAATGCTTCAGTGATCTGTAATTTCGTGAAAGTGCATTTCCGGAGAAATGCACTATCATGAAACTGGACTAACGAAACTGAGTTATGTTATTTCGATGGATTAAAGTTGACACACACACACACACACACACACACACACACACACACACACACACACACACACAAATCAAAAGTTAGCTAAAATAGTTGATATACCACTTCAAGGCAAGGTATACGACATACGAGCAAAATCATTAAGGAACCTTTCTCAGCTGAAAAAATAGGCAGCCTACAATGTTTTAAAATATATTTTATGAGGCAAAATCTCCCACACAACTCCTTGTACTTTCTTTCATTCATTCCAAGACACGAGTAGTTTTGTAAAATCACTGGTTCATTGAAGCATACCTTGGCACTGAAAGGGTGACTTTACAGGTCACTAGCCTTTCTCAGGAGGCAAACACACATGTGCACCATACCATATACACCACACCACAACACATATACATGTACACACTGTATACATAATCATACAACACACACACACCCATATGCACACACACACACACACACACACACACACACACACACACACACACACACACACACACACACACACAGACACATGGAGACTCACCCGTTAACCTTACGGCATACCTTTGAGATAAGGGCAGAAACTAGAGTACCCAGCAGAAACCCACTCCAAATAGGAAGGACTATAGTCTCAACACAGAATGCACCCATGCCACTAACCAAACAGAAAAACCAAGTGCAGAGGATCCCTGTTTAGTTCTATGTTTGCTTCACCAAGAAGGAAAGTAGATTTTAGTATGCTGTAGAGAATGGGTGACCTATACATTACCACTCTGACTGGAGAATGAACGTTCTCCAGCAGGGTGCTAATCATACCTCTCAACCTCTTAGTGCAAGAAATCTGGACAAAGCCTAAAATAATGGGGGTACAATGGCCCAAAATAGGGACAGGTTATAAATACTGCTCTTTTTAACTTAAAAAGTTGCTAGAATAACAAGATTTGTTTTAGTATGCAATTTCTGAAGGATATTAATTCTGAAACTGAAATGTATGCCATTATTTAGTGACTTTAATCCTCAGTTATTTGCCAGAGAACCACACATTTTATGAGAAACAGATCAAAAATATGTGGCTAAATCTAGACATTCTGCAAAAATCTGGACAGTTGAGAGGTATGTGTATAGGTAATGCCCACTGCAAAACAAGTCCCCTGCCTCATGGTAGCATACTAAGCTGCAGTTGTGCTTAAGACTGTAACAAAGCTAATGACTGCCATTATTTTACACTTGCTAAGTAGCTCTTTTGCTCTTCAGTGAGTGTAAAATTAAAAGAAACCGAAAATAAAAAAAATAGAAACGTATGTGTGAAAAAAAAATAGAAAAGTGTGTTTGTGCTGTGTGTGTGTGTGTGTGTGTGTGTGTGTGTGTGTGTGTGTGTGCACATGTGTAGGTGAATGCGTGTATGCTTACATTAAAAAAAGTTAGAATGAGATTGATTGAGCCATTATTTTATACTCGCTAAGAACTTTTACTGTTTATCAAGTATAAAATTAAACATTAAACAAAAAAGGAAGAAAAGTTGTTTGTGTGTGTTGACTTCAGTGCCCAATGATTGCCAGCAAAACACAAATTTTATAAGTAAGGGACCAAAATATGAAGTAAATATCTTATATTTTTGATGTAAAATGCTTCTTCCAACATCATTTACATATATCACAGTAAGTTTGAAACATTATGTGGAGGAACTATTTTACATATAAAATATAAAAAAAATAATAACAATATAGTAATAAAAAATAAATAACTTAAATACAACAATTTTACAGAAACCCACTCTCTAAGCACAATAATGCCCTCCAGGGTGTGTGTTACGCTGTAAATAATGTCCTTCCAGGGGTGTAGAGGCCCTCCACTGCCTCATAACACCCCTGGCCATGTGTTATTTAAGCCAATAACACACACTCTGTTGAGCATCATTGCTTGCTTGACATCTACCAACACATCCAAGATTCGAGCAAGGGTATATCATCACACCTATTCAACTTGGTGGTCACTCTGCTGTTTAATTACCCCTCAAGCCCTGTAGCAAGTTTAATTCTTCCTGGCCCAGTTCATTTATTTCTTTATTTGTTTGTCGTAAGCAGATGAGTGAAATGGGCCATAACGCCTCCTTTTCATCCATGACATAGTTGCAACAAAAAAATTAATAGTGACAATTCAAGCAAGGAGAGAGAGAGAGAGAGAGAGAGAGAGAGACAGTGTAACCATACGTAAGTCTAGCATATCAGCTTGTATAAACAATGTATTACATATATTACTTTCACTCTAAAGCAAGTACCTTTTAGTCAGTCTTTTTTAATCAACTTCAGTGCTAAACCCTGCAAGTCATTCAAAAGGAAATAAAAGCCTTATCTGTTTGTGCCCTATTGGTGCCCCTTTTCTTAAGAAACCAAATCTGAAGGATATTACATACAGATTACTGTTGGTTCTGGTTATACATTTGGATCATACAGTACCAGATTGTTGTTAAAGGTGCTGTTTAATCTAATATCACATGCATGTAACTAAGACTCACAAGCCATGAGGTCCTGGTCTTTACTACAGTATCAACATTTGGTAATACACACACAACAAATGGCTACTTTAACACAATTCTGTACACCTGCAATCACCAGGATATTATACCAGCTAACAAGGTATGCTAAAAAATTTTTACGATGCAGCATGATGTCCTAGGCCCTAACTGTCTGGCTTTTTTCAATTTGAGAGGAATTAACTAAAATACAGAATGGTGCAAAAGGCTGTGAGTTCTATTCTCACATCGGCATATCGATTGCTGACACTGCAGTGTAGCATGGGGGGTGCTATACTCCTGACTATGCCATCTTTTGGATGAGATGTTAAGCCAAGGCCCATCTGCTTGAGTTAGTAATATCTCAGGTAGATGTAAAAGATCCCACATCACCTATTGAAAAGAGTAGTGGAAATTCCCTAATACCCTGGCCAAATTTTCCCTAGTAGTATAAATACCACCTTGAGGCTCCCTGAAAAGCAGCTACAAGCATAGTGGGACTAACCTGGTCAACAAAGGATTAATAAAATAAAATAAATTATTAGCAAAGGTCATTTATTCATATGAACTTACTGAACTTACAGCCAAGGAGACCATTGAGAAGCTCAATCACAGCACCTAGAACTGATGGGAGACTGACAATGCCTCTCAGTAAGCAGATTTTTTCCAGATAACCCAGGCAAAAATATGTGATCGCACATTTGGTCATCCAGGCTGGCTATGAAGATTGCTAGAGTAGTATTCTGTTTAATATGTAAGGTATATAAGCTCAGCCTATTACAGAAATGGGGAATGCATTGAGTTAAGTACTTGTCATACCATCTGGTACTGTACATGTGGGGGTATAGGTATAGGTATAGGCACAGGTACAGGTATAGGTATAGGTACAGATATAGGTAAAGGTATAGGTATAGATATCGGTAAAGGTATAGGTATACTGTAGGTATAGGTAAAGGTATAGGTATAGGTCTTCACGGCAGCTGTTTACTTTATCCCTTGTTCTTTTCAGGTGAAGAAGTTCAGAAAGTGCTCGGTTGTTTGCAGCACAGAAGGCTAAGCAAAAATTCACCTTTAAGAGCTTAAACAACACAGAATAGAGGAACATGGCTCTTAGTCCATCATAATAGCTAAGGGTACTGAGATTTGAGATGTTTCTAGTGAGAAAACATCGAGGTCTTTCAAGCTGGTTTAGAGGCTTAGTAAAGTACATGTCAAAGATCATGCATCAGGTGTCAATAATGAAGACTAGAATTAAAATATATGCCCACATAAAGAAAAATTCCTTCAATTCACTTTAGATTCTGTTAATGTTATGGCATTAACTTTCTTTTATCTTCACTAATGTGGACAAACATTTGAAATCAGCCTTTTGCTCTGCTATAGGTACAATGCATTCTTAATGCTATTTGTCTGCAAAGTGACAATGACAGCATTAAAAATGAAAGTCTGCATTTTCAATATCAGAAAAAGCGGAAAGTACTCACAAAATAACAAGAATAAACTATTTTCATTTATGTAGAAAATAAAGAATAATAACTGGAAACAAGAATGGACTCATAGCTGTCACTCCTGCATATTTTACGCCTTCTGGCTGGATGTTTAAATCCAATGAAAATTACCAAAAGGTACCGTCTTTGTGAGGCTTAAATTTAATGTCATGGTGTAATACTGAGATTCGGCAAGTAACACTTTCGAAGACACACCTTTTACCCTTCTTTGAAAATATGTTTAAATGAACTGGTATGCACAACAAATTGGGTGGGAGAGTAGGCAAGGAGTTGACATAAAGAACAGGGTCTGGCTGGGTCATCATCGTGAGTCTCTGCTGTAGTAACTAAAACAAAAATCATTACCTATTCCCTGCGTTTTGACCTAGATGATTAATGACCTAGGTGCTAGAGAAACAAGGCAGGGAGAGTGAAAGGAAGTGACCAACACTCATCCTAGGTGTGGGAAAAGCAGCACATTTTCTTCAGTACTGACAGCTGACAGAAGCTGGGTTTTGCAGAGCAAGCAGCATGAAGGGCTAAGATACGTACAATAACCAAGTATGTACACTGTACTGAAGGTTGTGCATGCACATAGAGAACATGTGCAGGGGGTGGCATTCAGGCATCTATAATGTCAAGCTGCAACAAGCATAACGGGTAAGGAAGCATGGACAACTGTACAACTAGTTGAATGACAGCACAGGAGTAGGAGAGCTAATTGCTACCTGGTACAGTGGAGAAAAAAAAACAGATGTGGTACCATCCCAAACATGTGAAAAATGCCATTGACAAGAGAAAAGCACAGAAACATGTGTATTTTAAGAATCTGTGCAGCAGCTATTTAGGTGCTTGTATTTTGTGACCCAATACAGCCCTGTATAGAAAAAGAAAACTGCAGGGGAGACACAGTTCTGTCAATGCTGAGGCACATCCACCGGGAATAAAACATTTTATCCCCTGATGGTATGACCTACATTTTCACACATGAATCATACACATCATAAAAACTATACTTTTAATAATAATGACCTGATGGTATGACAAAAACATTCACACATAAACCATACACATAATAAGAACTATAGGTTTAATAATAAACAGTTCATTAAAAAAAGATAGCACCTAAATAGAGGAGTGATCAAATGTCCAACCTAATGTGATCTGTTCACATCATGGCACAAGGAAAATTACCCTTGGTAAGTGAATAAAGTTACTATAGAAATATATTTGCTAATGTAATTAAAAAAACAGTTGAGATTTTTCCTTGCAACATGTTTTTTAGATCAAGCGTCTGATTCAAACAGTTAAGATAAAGCATAGGATGGGACTGATTTCAGGAGAGTTGCAAAGTATATTTTCTAGCAGCAGCATGCCAGTAACAAACAGGTTATTCATTCGAAAGTAACTGAAAAAACATCTTACAGGAAGGTACCAGTACAGAGTGAGCATTTTCCAAGTCTGGAATAATACCACCTGAGGTCAAAAGCAGACATCTACCTATATCCAAAAGGGCTTAAGAAGTAATTTCTCTTAAGCTTCATAGAAGAACACTTGAACATCTCAGGAGAAATTAGAAGTATGCTTCTTACCTTTTAGGAATACAAGCAACACCGAAATAAAGACCTGTCTATTAAAATCCATGAGGAAAACTGCTGTTACAGGAGCTCTAAACTGCAGAACACTCAAACAGTGTTATGAACTGTAACACTCTTTGCTACTGCACAACATTCAATTTTTCCCAAGGAAGCATGATTGGCTAGCCCAAAAATAACAGCGTGTGGTGAGCAAAAAAAAAAGAAAGAAAGAAAAAAACTTTCCTGACAAAGGTTAGTCTTTTTCATTTGATTCGTTTCCCTTCAGTGAAGTCATAGTTCAGTAAAGTGATTTATTCCTTGTGTGTGTGTGTGTGTGTGTGTGTGTGTGTGTGTGTGTGTGTGTGTGTGTGTGTTTGTGTATGTCTCCACGTCTTCCCCAGGTTTGTTTTTTTTTGTTTTCATAGGAGGCTAGTAAGCTGTCTTAAGATGTTTTTGACAACCCTGTAGTCAGGCTCCATTCCTTCCAAGGTTTCAGGACAGTAAAATAATTTTACTTAATTTTTCCCACTTATATGTCTTTAATGCTTCACATGATATTACTGCATCTACTTTTTCTGTCGTTACAGTAACGTTTGTCACACCCTTTCAGTTTTCTCATTTTTTTCACCTGCACTATTTTTTCTTGATTTCTGGAAATGAGAACGTGTCTGTTACATATGTAGAATTTTGCTTGTGTGAATAAATTAATTTCTGATGAACCAAGAGCAACAGGCACAGAGCATAAAGTATAAAATTCAAGGGAAAACACTCTGAAGCTGTATCATAGATTACGTGAGTAACCAGATCAAGCACAGTGTCTAATTTTGGTTGTACAAAGTACTTAGTAAATTAAAATGCATTGCACAGAGACACCTTGCAAGAAGCTTCTCACTGAACACTGCTCTGTTAACTGTACTGTATTTATGAAACTTATTAAATAATTAATAGTTATTAGAGTTCCGCTGTGGCGACCCCTAACCGGGAAAAGCCGAAAGACACAACAACAACAACAACAACAACAACCCTAGTCAATTAAATATTTACTTGTATAAAAGCAACACATATATTTTTAGAATCACAACATCATTTTCCTTCAATCAGTCTAACAAGCCTAATATCCAAAGCCATGGAATAAATTATTATGGAAATGATAAATAAGAACATTGGCAACCTACAGACATTGGACGCATCGCAATTTGGTTTTGTTAAGGGAAGGTCTTGCCTACTTTACCTGACAAACGTCTTTGAGAATGTCAACAAGGTAATCACAAGGATAAAGCAGTGCATACTATGTATCTTGACCTGGCTAAGGTATTCCCTTCAATGCCCTATTTAGGCATTGTTGACAAGCTCTCTGAACTAAGCATAAATCCTAACATGACTGGCTAAATCGCTGCCTGCCTCACAGACAGAACCCAAGAAGTCGGAATCGGTGAGACCACCTCCACCAAGACATTGGCCACCAGCAGAGTTCCTCAGGGTTCTGTGCTGGGCCTGCTTCTGATGGCATCTACTTCTTGGATGTCAAAGCTAATGTTCAAGGCCTCTGGCTCACCAAGTTGCAGATGACTGTAAATTGGGAGCTGTTATAGATCCTTCCCAAGACACCAGCATTTTGCAAGTGGATTTACACAGACAAATGACTGGTGCCAAAGTCATGGCCTAAAGCTCAGTGCAAAAAACGCATTATAATGCCCTTTGGGGAAACTGTAAACCCACTTTAATTACTCCATTGATAAAACACCCCTAAGAGTCAACCCAGTAGTAAGGGAGCTGTAGACAGGGAGTATGTAGACAGTATCTGTCTTTTGACCGACAAGTAGCTAAAATGATAAAAAATCATTCTATGTCACCCAATTTAGAGGTAAGGATATTTATTTATTTATTTATTTTACATTTGTTGATCGGGATAGTTCATCTGGGTGTGAGCCCATTTTAAGCGTAGGCCTGGGGAGAAAAGATCCAATAAAACAAGAACAACATTGACAGGTACAGTGTCAGTTTTAAATAGAATTTAACAGAAATATCAATATGACATCCAGGTTCAAGGACGTTATAGTACCACTGTACTCAGGCCTTATCAGATCTAATATTGTATACAATGCCCTCTTAGGTATATACCTAACCAGACACTTGCAACAGTTGGAATACCCACAACGGTTTCTCACCAGAAGAATTTAGGGAATGAATACCCTGCCCCACACTAATTATTTAAAAGCTTTGTCTCTGTATTCAGCCTCCTAGAGGCTTCTGAGAGTGGATCTTTGCCTGGCTTACAGGGCTTCTTCAGACCAAGCCCTGAAGGATCAGTTGCACATGCTCAAAACAAACAGCACCAGAAACACTAGATCCAGGAATATGAACTTCACTTGTGACATAAAGAGAACATACTGGAGAGATAGATATGTGTCCCAAAGGATCCCTGTACTATGGAATAGGTTCCCCATCCATGTAAAGCAGAGTTCATCCATGACCTTATTTAAAAGAAAACTTGACAACTGGATGAGAAATATTAAATTTGCCCCTGTTCTGGCCCCCATGTCTGTTATGGACAGAGTTTGTCAATGACAAAAGTATTATCCTAACTAACAACCTCCTACAAATCCTTAGTTACCTCCCTACTAACATGATTCCCCCCCTCGTCTCTTTCATGTTACTACATGAATAAATGAGTCTTTGCGGGCTCTGTTTAAGCAGCTTTATTCTATACAAACACATTACTGTAAAGCTTATTTGACTATGACTAAGTAACTTATATACAAACTAACTGCTGTGATCATACCTGCTTACACAGTGGCTGCTTCTTCAAAATGGCACTAGGGTTGCACATGTCTGGAATATATACATGCACATACAGCTTTGCATGCTTCTTAAAGACATAATGTACAAATGCTGCACTCTGATCTACATCCTCCCTCTTTGAGAAATAGATCATGCAATTTGTCAAGAGATATTTAGCAAGCAGAAATCACAAATAATCTAGAGATATGCATTATGCAATTCTAAGTACACATGTATATACAATCAAGTCCACGTTACTGTGTATTTTATACTAGGCTTAGAAAGTCATCCATATCGTGTGACATAAAATTGAGAATCAGTTTTAGCAACTGGAACAGCCTCTGCGAAATGGTTGACCCATGGAATTTTTGAATTAGTCTCTGGAACAGAGTCAGACTTTTGAACACATAATGGTCTGGAAACAATGTCTGACTCAGTCTTTGATTTAGAATCTGCATCACAGATACAATATTGTGATTGCAATGGTGATGATTTTAATACAGGAAGAAGATGTCTGCGATGCCTCCTATACGGTACATCATCGGAGCTTACCCAATAAGATTTAGGCTCAGCACGGATGCCTGTTATCTGTCCTATTGGATCAAAACCTTTTGTTGTCTGTATCCATACTTTTTCTTCTTCACTCAATGAACGAAGTAATCTGCTCAATCTGTCATAATGATTTCTGGATATTACGCTTCTTCAACAACTGAGTATTGATGGTTTTATTGTCCTTAGAATTAGGCTTCAACAAACTTGATGAAATAGGTAGTGTAGTTCTAGTCTGTCTGAAAAGTAATCTTTGAGCAGGTGAGTCAAGAATATCATCACAAGGTATGTTTCTGAGATTAAGTAAATTCAAGAACACATCGGTATTGTCACGCTTTGACTTTTCAAGCAATCACCTTACACTCTGTACTGCACGTTCAGCTAGACCATTGGATCGAGGATATTCAGACTACTATTGACATGTACAATGTCCCATTCTCTAACAAATTTCTGAAACAACTTGCTAGTAGATTGGGTACCATTGTCAGAATAAAGTTTGTGAGGACTACCATGAACTGAAACATGATGTTTAACCTTAGTGATAACAGCTGTTGAGGTCAAGTTTAGTAGGAGATCAATATCAAACCAGTTAGAGTAAGAGTCTACCAAAACCAAATAGTGGTGATTATTCCATTCAAAGATATCAGTTGCAACAGTAGACCAAGGTAGTTCAGGTATTGGATTCAGCTGAAGTGGTTCCTTTTGCAAATGTGCTTTGGTGCAATTACATATCGAATAAGAAGAAAGCACACTATCAATGTCTTTTGATAATGAAGGCCAAAATACTAGTTCTCGTGCCCTTCTCTTAGTGGATAATAAACCTGGGTGGCCATGATGCAAAATCTGGATATATTCTTGCTGTAATGAAGCAGGAACAACAAGTTTAGGACCTTTGAAAATAATACCATTTTCCATCAACAATTCATCTCTGTAGGGAAAATATGGTTGCACCTCAGGTGATACACTAGATTGTTTTGACAGCCACCCAGCACTGATGTAGTGACTGAGCTTTTGTGAAATTGGATCAGTCATAGTGTGATCTCTCAACTCATCAAGTCTAGTGGTGGAAAAATTATGCACTGACATTACATCAAAGTCAAAATTTTCAGCATCAAGCAGTTATACTTCTAGGCAATCTGGATAAAGTATCAGCCAGATAGAGCAATTTACCTTTAGTGTAGACCATTTTGAAATTGTACTTTTGCAATCTAATGTGAGCATCATTCTTTGTAATCTTGCTGGAGCAGAATGCATAGGTTTCTTTAGAATGGTAACTCGAGTCTGATGATCAGTTTAATTTTAAATAGCTCGACCATAAATATAATCGTGAAACTTGGAACATGCAAAAACTATTACTAGAAACTCTTTCTCAATTTGAGCATAATACATCTCTGTTTCAGAAAGTGTCCTAGATGCATAGGCTACTGGTCTGCCTTCTTGTAGAATAACTGCACCAAGACCAAAATTAGAAGCATCACAGGATAGGACAACTGGTTTATTCACATCAAAATACCTAAAAATAGGGAGGTCGTGATTTTCTGCTTAAGGTCATCAAATGCCTTCTGATGATGTAACCATAACCATACAACATTTTTTCATGTTATCTCTCTTAATGGTGCTGTCAACTCACTGAAATCTGGTATAAACTTGCCCAAATAGTTGACCATGCATAGAAAATGCTGTAAACTCTGCACATTATCTGGTGCTGCATCTCGAAAATAGCTATTTGTTTGGTTGGGTCAAGTTTTAAGTCTGTACTTGTAAACAAATGTCCTACGTACGTTACTTCTGGAAGTCTGAATTTGCACTTCAGAGGACTGAGCTTCAAATTTACTTCACGTGCTCTAACTAGAATTTTCTTGAGGTTTCTGTCATGCTCTGCTTTGCTATTGCCTCCAACTAGTAGATTGTCTACTATTATGGCACAAGGATAACCTGAAAAAATGTGTTCCATTACACGCTGAAAAACTTCAGTTGCAGAATTTATTCCAAATGGCATGCTTAGAAATCTGTATCTGCCAAACGGGGTACTAAAAGTAGTTACAAATGAGGATTTATGGTCACGCATCGCTTGCCAATAGTGGCATTTGGTATTAGAGATTTGACTTCCTCAACTGCGTGCATTAGATGATATGCCTTCTTTAATGCTTTGTTCAAATCTCAAGGGTCAATGCATATTCTGATTTCATTCAAGCCTTTCTTGTGAGCAGCTATCATGGATGACACCCATTCAGTTGGTTCTGTGACTGCACAAATCACACCTTGCTGCACCATCTTATCCAACTGAGCTTTGACTTTATCTTGCATAGTTACTGGAACTCTTCTTGTTAGTCTGACCACCGGAGTAACTTCGAGATCTAATTTCATAGAATACACAACTGGAAGCTTCCCCAAATTGTGATCGAATACATTAGCTTACTCTGAGAAAATGGCTTCTGCAAAACTTGAACTTGGAACCCCACTCACATGATGAACTTCTTTAGCAAACAAAAGCAGATTCATTCTCAAGCCATCTCTGAGACCTATCAAATATAGCACTGGTCATCTGACTACATGGAATAATAAGTTGTAACAGTTCTCAGCCAAATAACATGGAAGTATTACTGAACCTTCAGTATGAATTTCTTCACCTCCATATGTAACAAGTCTCACAGTGCTGGTACCATTGAGTTGTTTATTGGTTCTCACTTTTGCAAATGTATCTTCTAATATAACATTGCACTTTGATTCAGTTTTTACTTTGAGCTCTGTGGATTTCCCATTGATCTGAAATGTTCAAAACACTTCAATCCTTGTTAATAAGTTAACTGCTTCAACTCTTTCTCCCAGGACTGATACACCATCTACGTAGAAAACTGATTGTTTTGGCTCTACTTGATCAACTTGTTTTCTAGTATGACTTTTCTTTACAACTGTGTGAAACTTACTTGATTTGCAAAACTTTTGAAAGTGGTTCCATTTCTTACACTTATGGCACTGCTGACCATATGCTAAACATTTCTGCCTTTTAGACTCATGATTTGCACCACAATGTTGACAGTTAACAATAAAGCTAGACTTGGGTTTTGCTGACTCATGCTTGTGTGGCACTGAAATGGCAGTGGAGCTTGCACTTCTCCTAGAACTTTCTGGAAAACTTTGGAATTCCTATGGTTGCTCTTTGCTTAGGCCTGTTTCTGCTTGCCATGTCTATGTTTGTGCTGGAGCTTACTGAAACCATGTTTTTGTCACTTGTAAGCATGTTTGTGTGCCTTTCTGTCACCTCATGGCTCTGACAAATCTCTGTTGCTTTGCTTAATGTCAAATCACTGTCATGAAGTAAAATCTTCCTCATTGCAGCACTATGAATACCACATACAAGTCAATCTTTTATCAGCTCATCTTTCATGTCACCAAACCAACATGTTTTGGCCTTGTTCCTCAATTCAGTTATATAAGCTGCAAATGTTTCCCCTAACTTCTGATTTCGTGTGTAGAATAAATGTCTCTATAATGTAATGCTTGTCTGGGGGTTACACGTTTATCTGAACTTATGCTTTCAACACTGTAGGTCTTCTCTGGATACAGCTTGCACAATAATATGGCAATCTGCACCTTCACACACTGCTGGTGCATATACCAATGCTTGCTGCCTTTGTATAGCCTCAGATCCTGCTAGATTCAGCAAAATAAATTCCCTTGTGCATGCATCTGTATTTGCATAAGCGGCTTGTATAAAAATATCATACTCCTGTACAAATGCAGTTTGGGATAAACTAAGAAACTAAGTGGTCCTGGTCCAGGGTTGCCAGATTTCCAGCACCCCAGGTAAGGACAGAAAAAAAAGAAGGTCTCTCACGGCAAGTGAAGACCAAAAAAAAAAAAAAAAAAAAAAAAGGGTCTTTAATGCGGAACACAGTTCCACATTAAAGAACAGTAGCTCGGTAGCTCTGCACTAAACATGGAGCTTCTTGTGTTTAATGCATTGCAGTTCCGCATTCAACACAAGTAGCTCCGTGTTTAGTGATTTTTGATTGGCCCGTATACTGGCATATGGGCCAATCAAAAATTGCTAAACACGGAGCTTCTCGGGTTTAATGCGGAACACAAGAAGCTCCGTGTTTAGCAATTTTTGATTGGCCCGTATGTCAGGTATACGGGACAATCAAAAAAAAAAAAAACAAACAAAGCGGAGGCTGGCCGGGATTTAAACCGGCAGGGCGGGACTCGGGATCAGGCTGCTGATCTTGGGACAGTCCCGCCCAAATAGGGACATCTGGCAAACCTGTCACGGTCCCTCGAGTAAGGGAGTAAAGGGGTGTGGGGAGGGTATAGTGGTAGAAAGGAAGGTAAGGATTGTAGTTGGTTAGGATAGTGGGTTTGTGGTGGTGAAAGGGTTAAGGAGAGAGGGAGATGTAAAAGGAAGTGAGGTAGGAGTAGGTGGGACTTCTGACAGTACTAAGGGTTTGGGATTAGAGGAAGTAGGCACATATGGCGTGAGTTGGTGGAGTGATAACTAGATTACGTCCAGATGACCTGTAGGTATCGTGGATGAAGGTAGGCCCTGGATGGTGGGGAGAGAAGGAGTTAGGTGGTCTGGGTCAGTCTCCCCTTTGGTGTTTTCTAGGGGTTAGGTTAAGGGGGGGCTGGAGTCTGGGAATATAGTTTGAGCTTACTGATAGGAGTGGGTGCTAGAGTACTGTGTGTGCGTGTGTGTGTGTGTGTGTGTGTGTGTGTGTGTGTGTGTGTGTGTGTGTGTGTGTGTGTGTGTGTGTGTGTGTGAACGGTGGGGGGGCAGACAACAACATAAAAAAAAATAATAGAATAATGTAGATATAGATAATGAAGTGGATGGGAATAGTGCTAGGCTTACCTGGGTGGTTGAAGTTTTCCTTGCTCCCTGTCATCTGCCGGTCTCCTGGGGATTCATCGGGCCTTGTTTCGGTGGGGCCATGTGGTCAAATGAGATCCATGGGAGGAAGCTGGGCCTGTCCTTATCTCTGTCAGGTAGCAGGCCATCGGTGCCATGCGGTTGGGGTACATGTAAAAAAAAAAAAAAAAACAGGAACACATTTTCCCGGTGGTTGTGGTAGGCAAACGGGGGGGTCCATCGATGTAATCCGGTCCCAGTTAGGTTGGGAGGTAGTAGTAGATCATCCCCTCATGCTCCCTGGTGGGTTCGTGGGCCGGTTCTGTTCATTCCTGGGGTAGATGTTCTCCCGGTGGTCGTGGTTGGTGGTAGCGTTGGGATATAGTGGTGGATCAGGTCCTTGGGGGCCCATCGTGCTCCCGGCCCCATTTCGTTAGTGGTAGTGGCAGTGTTTGTGGTTCGCGCTCCCTGGGGGGTTCGTGGGTGTCCGTTTTCCTCTCTGGTTCCCCTTCAGGATGGTGTCGCAGTCGTCTGGGTGTCCCTCAGTGTCGGAGTATCTTATCCCTGGTGGGTTCATGGGCATGTGTCCGTGTTGCTTCCCCGGTGGTTGCAGCATGAGTTCGGGGGTCTGTCGGCTTCTTCATCCGTGGTATGTGGTGGTTTGTCGGTCCGTGCTCCCTGGTAGGTTTGTGGGTGTCAGTCAGTCTTCTTTGTCCTTCAGGATGGCGTCATGGCTGGTCGGGTGTCCCTCTGTACTAGGTTTCAGTGGTGGTGGTGGTGATATGGCTTCTCCGTCCTCCCTGGTGGTGTAGTGAGTTGCTGCTGCCATTTCTTCAGCTGTTAGGTCCTAGCACCGGTTTGCGCATGTGCACTGCATGGAATAACCGTTATCTGTAAAGAGGATCATGCTGGGAGGGAAGGTAAGTGTGTTTAGCCTTGTTTGTGTGAATGGTGAGGGGATTGGGTGGCTGACTGATAGGGAGATAGTTAGAGGGACTTAAGTAATTATTTTTTTTTTCTCATAGATACATAGGGGAGGGATATTGATGGGGGTATGCTGGGGTAGGAAGGGGTACTAATAGTAGGTGGTGTGGCTGACAGGATGGGTGAAAGGTGACAGTGGGCAGGCAGGGATAAGTTAAAGTGTGGGGGCAAGGCAATACCAGGGGTTGAGGGGTAGGGCAGTCAGGCTTTTAGAATACTGCTAATATTTTGTTTCTCTTTTACAGATGGCCAAATTACCAAAGCTAAGGCAGAGGTGGCAAGCAATTGTGACCCAGGCAGAGGAACTGTTCCAGGAGGTGGCAACATCGGAGGTGGTACAGGAACCTGAGCAGACCCCAGGTCGGAAGAGGCGACGCATGGCGGTGAGAACCCCAGCTGGGGGAAAAAGCAACAGGCATCACAGCAGGTGATAGCATTGGAGACACTGGCGCACAGCACATCGCAAGACGAAGGTGCAGGTAATGGTTTCATTACGGCAGCATTGTCGGGGAAGCTCAGGGTTGAGGATTGTGGGGTGGGGAGGGATGATGACTTGATAGTTGGGGATCTCGGGGCGGTGTGCAAGGGATAGAGGAGGCACAGAGTTAGCTAGCACAGGGTGCCAGGTACCCAGTTAGAGATGTGCTCAGAGGTAGGCTCTGATTTTGGGCTGCGGCCTGGAGATTGGTTGGCTACCCAGTCTTTGGGGCAGGGGACAGGAGCAGTTATTCTGACTCTGCACATTTTGGGTCCGGTTAAGGAAAAAATTTGGAAAGGGGAGTATGTGGATTTGTTTGAGCTGATCGATGCAGAAGGGGTCCAATGGCTAGTGGAAGCAGAGTCCTCTAACAGTAAGGACTTGTTTGCGGCCTTAGCAGCATTGGGAAGGCAGAGGGTAGGTAAGCTTCGCCCTAGGACAAGGGATAATTGGGTGGTTGGCTTTATTTATTTTATGGCAGTGCAGCTGGAGAAGGACAGGTCCTTGGCTCTGCTGCTGCTAGGCTATTTCCTTACCATTCGTGAGGCGCAGCGGTTAAGGCCAGGTAATGTGTGGTTTTGGTATGATCAGGGTTTCTGTAAACAGAAGGCTATGGACCAGTCACTTTGTTGGGAGGTGTGTCACCCAGATCTATGGTTGGCTACAATGATAGATAGTTACGGGGGCTTTAACAGAAGGTTGAGTGGACTGGAAACAGCGAGTGTGGGCTGGTCATTTAATAGTGGCTGCTGTTCATGGGTGGGGTGCAGATTTGCCCATGTTTGTTCGAGATGTGGAGGGGATCATTTGGCCACTAGCTGTGGTCAGCAGGATTTGTCCTGGAACTCCAATATAATGGGTCATGAAGGTGGTTTTGGTGGGCAAGGCTTTCAGCCAGCCCGGGGGAGGGGTAATTTCCATGGGTCCCAGGGATTTGGACTCGGGTTCTTTAGAGGCAATAGAGGGAGGGGCGCCATTCCCTATTAAGGTGGAGGTTCTCCAGAATAAGCTTCATTGGTTTCCTGGCTTGGCCGTCAAAGAGGAGATAATACAGGGTTTTCAAAAGGGGTTTCCTATTAAGTCCACAGTGGGAAGGGGTGGGGGGTTGCAAGAATTTATGATCTGTTCAAGGTAAAGAGGACATCTTGGAGGCTTTATTGGAGAAAGAGATTAGGGCTGGGCGGTTATTGGGTCCTTTTGATAGTCTGCCTTTTAGTGCTTACAGGGTGTTGCCTTTGGGGTTGGTGCCAAAGAAGCAAGAAAGGGAATTCAGAGTGATACATCACTTGTCTTATCTGGAAGGGAATTCAGTAAATGATTTTATTGCAGAAGAGGAGGTTAGGGTGCATTACTCTTCCTTAGATGATGCAGTAAAAGTGATAAGGTAATTTAGGGAGCCATGGTTAGTTAAGGTCGACATTGAGTCGGCTTTTCGATTGTTGCTTATTAGGAGGGAGAATTGGCCACTATTGGGGATGCGGGTAGGAGATAAGTACTATTTTGATAAAGTTATGCCCATGGGTTGTTCAGTGGCATGTGCGACTTTTGAGAAGTTCAGTACAGTATTGCATTGGATTTGGCAGCAGAAAGTGTGGGCTCAAAAGGCAGTGCATTATTTAGATGATTTTCTGTTGGTGGGTGAAGGAAGGGTAGGAGCACAGGAGGGTTTGCGGGAGTTTACAATTATGTGTAAGGAGTTAGGGGTACCATTGGCTCAGCATAAGATGGAGGGTCCGGCAAGGGCATTAGAATTTCTTGGATTAACAGCTGATGTGGAGTGGGGATTGTTTTGTTTACCAGAGAATAAAATAGAAAGGCTTAGGTCGGTGATACGTTTGGTGTTGGGTAAGGATAAGATTTGGATTCATTCAGTTATGGAGTTGCTGGGGCTTTTGAATTTTGCCTGTTGAGTGGTACATCCAGGGCGAGCTTTTTGTAGGTCACTGGTGTACTTGCTGAAAGGGGGTAAGAGAAACACCATTGGGTTAGGGTAATCCAACTGGTGCGAGAGGACTTGGGGTTGTGAAACGGTTTTTGCAACAATTTAATGGGATATCTTTTGGCAGTCAGACTGGGTGGGGCAGGAGGAACTTCAGTGGTTTACGGATGCAGCTGGGGGTGATGGCATGGGGGCCTATTTTAGGGGTCGGTGGTTTGCGGCTGAATGGCCTCAGGATTGGGAGGAGGTATGGAAGCGGGATGTGGCCTTTTTGGAATTGATGCCTATATGGGCAGCTTTGGTGGTGTGGAAGGAGCAATTGAGGGGCAGACGAGTAGTTTTTCACTCAGACAATATGGCTGTAGTGAGGGTATTGCAAAAGAAGACAGCTAAGTTGGGCTTGTTATTGTTGGTATTACGTAAATTGGTTTTGCAAAGTCTTCTAATACATTTTTCTTTTAAAGGAGTGCATGTGCCTGGTGTAAGGAATGAGATTGCTGATAGCTTGTCCCGATTTCAGTTTCGCAGGTTTCGAGGGATGGTTCCATGGGGCGGAGGAGGTGCCAGAAATTCTGTCAGAGGAGGTGTGGAATCTTGGGTCGATGTAGCCAGGCGGTTGGTACGGCATTCCTGGGCCTCTTCTACAAGGAAGGTGTATGGTAGGGCTCTTTCTGATTTTAATCAGTTTATTTTGCAGCTTCCAGAGGAAGAAGGGGTATGGTCAGAGGAATTACTACTGCGATATGTAGTTCATGCTTGGGGGTTAGGCAGGGCTTTGCAGACAGCTAAGGTGGATTTGGCTGTGATTAGCATTTTCGCTAAGGTAGCAAGATTGCAGGATTTCACTAAGTCTTGGACATTAGGGTGTATGTTAAGGGGTTGGGGTAGAATGGTGGTGGAATGTAAGGATATTAGATGGCCAATTATGAGGGTTATATTGAAAGTTTTGTTGAAAGGGTTAGGTTTGTTGCAAAAGGGGTCTATGGATTATTTTATGTGGGGTACATTATGTACTTGGTTATATTTTGGCGCTTTTCGTATTTTGGAGTTGTTAGGCTCGTTATGTTGGAAGGATGTCATTATAGGGGAGGGTGAGGTTACTATTGCATTAAAGAGGAGTAAGACAGATCAGTTGGGTAGGGGATGTGTGGTGGTGCTTAAAGCTGACAGGAATCATTGCATTTGTCCAGTAATATGGGCAAAAGAATTTGTGAGGAGGCGAAAGGGGAGTGTGGATCAGTTAATTTTTTGTTCAGTGGATGGGAAGGTGGTGTCAAGTAGTAGATTCATACTTTTGGTGAGGAAGGTTTTATGTTGTATGGGATTTCCGGCGGAGAGGTTTGCAGCTCATTCGTTCAGGATAGGTAGGGCTTCAGATTTAGCTAGAGAGGGTAGTTCTATTGAATTGATTAAAAGAGTGGGGAGGTGGTCTTCAAATGCATTTATTAAATAGGTTGTGGTCTGATGATTAATTTTTTTCTTTTCTTTTAGGGAAGCACATTATCATCTTGGGGCATTAGTTCATCGACTGGACAGAGAAGCGTGCTTTAGTTAGGGATGATGGGGTAAATTTGGGTTTAGCACATTTAGGGTGGTCAGTGTCCTGGCATGGTGTTAGGAGGCTTAGGTGGGATGGGTTGTTACATGAATCTGAGAGGGCTAAACTGCAGGTGGGTTGTCCGTGTATATTAGTTATTCATTTAGGGGGTAATGACTTGGGCATTGTTCCTAAAAAACAATTGGTGGACATTATGCTGTGAGATTTGATGAGATTACAGGCATTGTACCCGGGTATGGAAATTGTGTGGTCAGAGTTGGTTCCGTGTTTGTGTTGGAGGGCTGCATATAGTCATAAGGTGATTGAAAGGGTTAGAAGGTGTGTTAATCAAAGGTTGGCTAGGCAATTAAGGATTTTGGGGATGCATACTATTGACCATAGAGATTTTGGGGATGGAGAGGAGTCTTGGTATCGAACAGATGGAGTACACCTTAATGACGTGGGTCTAGATCTTTTTAATTTGCATCTGAAAATCTTTTTAGAGGATATGATTGTGGCTAAGGTTTAGGAGGGGGAACAGCCTGGGATCAGGCTGGTGGCAGAGAAGAGGGACAGGATTGTCCTCTTCTGTTCCCCCTCTAAAGAAGGTGTATTGGTTTATGGTTCTGGTATGGTGTGAGGTGAGTAGGTACGCTGCCTCTTTATGTGGGTGGGTAGGTACGCTGCACTGGTGGAGAAGGTATCAAGGTGAGTTAGTACGCTGCCTTGAGGTAAAGTTCATCCAGGGTGAGTGGTGACGCTGCCCGGAGATCATTGTTGCTAAAGAAGTTAATTAATGTTGGTTTTTGTGTACATAGTTCATTGTATAATACAGTTTAATAGGTTGTCAAATGCCTTTTTGTGTGTAGTGTGGTCATTTAAGGGGGGACGGGACAAATATTCTCCAGTTCTCTGCAATATTCTGGTCAAACAAAGTGATTGTGGTTTTTGAAACCTGTCTGCCATATTAACACATATCAGCGAAGGGTCCTGCAAATACATACAAATGCACAGACACACACACACACACACACACACACACACACACACACACACACACACACACACACACACACACACGTGCATAAATAATTGGCATGAACACTCAATTTGGCTAATGCTCTCCTGCTTTATATCTGCACTTTCTTTCTTTGTGCTTATTGATATTGTGTGAATGAATAACTACGTAGTGCTTTCAATTAATTGGACTTCGCAAAATAAACCTCTCTGGCTTCTTGACGCTTTATTGGAACTTTGTGAAACACCGTTTTACATTTCTTAATGCTTCACTGTGCTTTACGAAAAAGCTTTTTAAGATTCTCGATGCTTTATTGTACTTTGCGAAATAGCTTTTTAACTTTCTCGATGCTTTATGAAACTCAGCTGAATAGCTCTTCAACTTATTTACAGCTTTATGGAGCTTAACGGAATACTTTCTCAGACTTTGCGAAGCTTTTATGAAACTTTTGATAAGTAAAGGCAGAAATGCTAAAATCATTGGCTTTTGGAATTGGTAAAGGCAAAAATGCTAAAGCAGTTGTTTGGAAATTTATTGATAAAGGCAGGAATAAACAGTTATGCATTATCACTTATTAAAGTCGTCACATTAAGAAACATTCGAGAACTTTGCAATGCAACTGAGCAATTTCATGAGCACTCTAACACTTTTGTAATCTTTTGTAAGAAACACCTTTCTTTAATACAAGAAACTTGCTACGCAATTGCACAATGCAAATAATCAGATTTTGGTTGCCTAAATTCAATGTCTTTTCAGGTATGAGCACTTTGTAAATGACTAGATGCAGTGCACTGAAATGTCCCTACAATGGTGGCACCATGCCAGGCAACTCTTTACAGTACAAGAAGCTCGCTGTAATGGTGACATCTTGTGAACAGCCACACCCAGCACAAGGACTTTTCTTCAAACAACTATGCTTTCATTTGAATTACACAAGATAGTTGCACTTCACACACAGTGAACTCTTTGAAATGCATCCAAGTCATAAACCCACACTGTAAGCACTTTTACACACTCTCAGATGCTTCGAATGACTTTAATTACTCTTTTGATACCAAACGAAGTCATAGTTATGCACAAACACAGCACTTTGCCTAACATAGCAGTCACCTTGCTTTACTTTTATCTACTGTGTCCCTTTTCTTTTCTTATTATTATTCTTTGTGCTCGTTTAAACCCTTTTCCTTTTTTCTGCCTAGCGTACTTTCTTTTGCACTCATTTTATTGTAAACATGCCCGGTTAT
Organism: Protopterus annectens; assembly: GCF_019279795.1. NCBI lineage: Eukaryota > Metazoa > Chordata > Ceratodontiformes > Protopteridae > Protopterus > Protopterus annectens. The sequence continues at coordinate 459,513,041 of NC_056741.1, read as the reverse complement.
GCCTTCAACGCACTCTTTATGCTTGAAACATGCTTGTTTTATACTTTAACATGCTCATTTTGTACTTTAACATGCTTGTTTTGTACTTTAACATGGTCGTTATGTACTTTAATACATTTCATCAAGCACTTTTATCTTAAACATTTTCTTTAGTTAACAAACTTTTTGAGTTTTCCACTTGCCTGATAATGTGGTTTATGCCCTTGTAATGCTGTATCTTGCCTCTTTGCATCGAGTAAATAATTTGTGTTGCTTTTCATTACCTTTGGTTGCTTCTGGTTATGTTCGCACTTTTCTCTTGGTTTTACCTTCACTCACACCCTTACATCTCACGGCTCCAAATATTTTGCTCTTTTTCATCCCGGTTCTGACACCATGTCACTTTTGTGTTGGTACACAAACAAATGAGCCTTCATGGGTTCTGTTTAAGCAGCTTTATTTTATACAACCACATTACTGTAAAGCTTATTTGACTATGACTAAACTTACATACAAACTAACTGCTGTGATCATACATGCTTACACACTGGCTGCTTCTTCAAAATGGCACTAGGGATTGCACGTGTCTGGAATATATATGTGAATGTGCAGCCTCACGTGTTTCCTTAAAGATGTAGCACACACACGCTACACTCTGATCTACACCCCTGTATAGATGCTCATGATGCTCAGGACCCAAATAGTTTGGGGTGCACACCTAAGCTTGCAAGGACCCTAGTGGTTGTTAGCCTAGTAACAGCCTATGAACCTACTGAATGTACTGAGAACATATAGGTCAGCAGATTTATAAATGCTACTGCAAATGCAGTGGCCACTACTTTATTGTACTGAACATGCATTCTCCATCCCAGCACCTAAACTATGGGACTCCATTCCTCTCTCAATCACAGACATCCAAATGTACTCAGACTTTAGATGGCAGCTCAAGTTACACCTCTGTACTCAAACAAAGTGCAGCTGCACTCGCACAGATCACATTCCATAAAACCTGCAGCTCTGTCACACCCCTTTATCCCTTATTCATCCTTCTTTATCTCATTTTGTCATCCCTTTACTTGCTGTCTCTTTCATCCTACCTCCCTCTTCTCTTTGTATTTTTCAGTGTTTCTCTCCTTTCTACGCCTCTTCCCTGTACGTGCCTCTTTTACCATTTCTTCATCTTTTCCCTAAGGTATCCTTTTGTGCAACACACGCTCAACTCTTTTAATGTATTGATACCTGTATATAATGATATGCTGCTATCCCTGAAGCATAAGCCATCTCAGTGACATCTTATCAAAAAAGCTCTGCTAAGCATAATTCCATTTCTCCATCCATGTTTTGACATTGTAAACTGATTCCTGGAATACATTTTGTAGCACATTCTTACGTCTGTAAATACTTGCTTTTTTAGCATATTCCTATATCTGTAAATACATTTTGCTCATTTCTTATGTGATCCTATTCATCCAGGCTGTGCCTGCAAATAGACAACTGAGATCAGTGTACTACCACTGTAAACAAATATAAATAAACATGTAAGTAAATAAATAAATGCTCCTGAAAACATGTCCATTCATGCGCACACAGTATATAGGGGTTACAGTACAAGACTATACTTACTATGATCTGTAAAATGCATGAAATAATAACTGTGCCATATCTTTACTGAAAATTTATATTTTCATTTAGTATTGTCACATTAACAACCCAGCCACTGGGGATGCACAAGCCAGTGCATTTCTTTGTGCTGGTCCCAAGCCCGGATAAATGGGGAGGGTTGCGTCTGGGTTAAGAAGGGACGTGATGATTAGTGATCAGAAGTATGGTTTCATGCTGGGAAAGAGCACTACATATGCGATGTTTGCTCTGAGAGTGTTGATGGAAAAGTACAGAGAATGTCAGAAGGAGTTGCATTGTGTTTTTGTAGACTTAGAGAAAGCATATGACAGGGTGCCTAGAGAGGAGTTGTGGTATTGTATGAGGAAGTCAGGAGTGTCAGAGAAGTATGTAAGACTTGTACAGGATATGTATGAGGGTAGTGTGACAGTGGTTAGGTCTGCAGTGGGAGTGATGGATGCATTTAAGGTGGAGGTGGGGTTACATCAAGGATCAGCTCTGAGCCCTTTCTTATTTGCAATGGTGATGGACAGGTTGACAGACGAGATCAGACAGGAGTCCCCATGGACTATAATGTTTGCAGATGACATTGTGATCTGTAGTGAGAGTAGGGAACAGGTGGAGGAGACCCTGGAAAGATGGAGATATGCTCTAGAGAGAAGAGGAATGAAGGTCAGCAGGAGTAAGACAGAATATATGTGTGTGAATGAGACGGAGGATAGAGGAATGGTGAGGATGCAAGGAGTAGAGGTGGTGAAGGTGGATGAGTTTAAATACTCGGGGTCAATAGTTCAGAGTAACGGTGAGTGTGGAAGAGAGGTGAAGAAGAGAGTACAGGTGGGATGGAGTGGGTGGAGAAGAGTGTCAGGAGTGATTTGTGACAGACGAGTACCTGTAAGAGTGAAAGGGAAGGTCTACAAGAGGGTAGTGAGACCAGCTATGTTATATGGGTTGGAGACAGTGGCATTGACAAAAAGGCAGGTGTTTGAGCTGGATGTGGCAGAATTAAAGATGTTAAGATTTGCACTGGGTGTGACGAGGGTGGACAGGATTAGGAATAAGTATATTAGAGGGTCAGCCCAGGTTGGAAGGTTTGGAGACAAAGCCAGAGAGGCACAATTACATTGGTTTGGACATGTGCTGAGGAGGGATGCTGAGTATATTGGGAAAAAGATGCTAAGGATGAAGCTACCAGATAACAGGAAAAGAGGAAGGCCTAAGATAAGGTTTATGGATGTGGTGAGAGAGGACATGCCCTCCTTATTTTAGATAAGCCATTCTGAGACTGCTGCATCAGTCCCCATTACAATTATCTCAAACCAATGTGACCCACTCTAGGATGCGCTAAAAATACAGCCTCTCAGGAGAGCAGTGTGTCACAACATCTCAAGACAAAGGTGATCATCGGATCTGATTTGCAAAATCCCACACTTAGCCACAAGGGTAATGTGGTTAAGTAAAGAGTACAGTGGCTGATATTGCTTCATAATATGGGGATCATGATGTAAAAACTGTATGCGAATGATCACAAACTGCTAGTGAGCTGGGCAGTGTATAAGGTTAAAAAATACAGCCACACAGTGCTGAGTTACATTTATAACTCAGTACTGCATGCTGAATAGATTTTGGATAGAGTGCAAGCAATGCTGTTGCATACTAGGGCTTTATCTGCTCTTTGCAGCTGGCATAACTACCAGTACTTATATTGTCTGCTTTATATTCTGGTTAATATATAAAAACTTGTGGGTCATATGCCAAGTCATACACCACAGTACACCCAATATCTGATGTCACCACAATATCACACTGCTCGGTAACATAATGACCAGTGAGAGAACCTATATAATTTGCTTATTAAACGTTCATGCGGGATTTGTTTGGAGTCCTCTTTCTGAACTGCATGATGTGATTCAAGCATAGCTGGGCTACTCGGAGAAAGCTAATGATGACTTCATTAGCAAGTCTTCTGAATCTGACCTACTGCTTTCCAGCAATAAGCTAAAGTAGTCATTATCAAGAAGGCTGCTTTCATTAAATCCCTTTCTTTGATGCTAGACTCAATGAATCTTGCTTTGACAGAGCATCTGACTATTCCTACTGTAGCTCTTCTCCATTTTGGGGAGTCATTCTCCTTCTGGGAGTCCCACAGTGTTCATGTTGACAGCATGCTTGTGCACCCTCCTTTATCCTGCACATAAGCCGTTCCCAAATATCAGTATAGGAAATTTTGTTCAAGGGCTCCACCATTCTTTTTTAATAGATAACCCTGTTACTTTCATCTTAATTACACCACCTTTGTCCTTTTGGGTCACCTTCTAGTTACTGTTTTCTTCTGTCGTTTGACTTGAAATCTTCTACAGAACAGAAGCTCATTTAGGCAATTTATCAATCTACTTTATATGCCGCGGTGGTACAGTGGTAGCGTTGATATCTCACAGCAAGAGGTTCTCCCATTCGATTCTCGGCTTGGCTTGGGAGTGCCTTCTGTGCGGAGTCTGCATGTCCTCCCCGCTGTTGGGTAGTGTTCGAAAGACATGCGTGCATAAATGGGTGTGCCTTTGTTGAAGGTTGGGTGTCGAGCTGGCATCTCAGCATTTCGTAAAAAAATACTGCCAATCATTAGCGGACCGGAGTTCTGCTGTGGCGACCCCTTACCGGGAAAAAGCCGAAAGACAAACAACAACAACATCAATCTACTTTATATGCTGGCATCTTTTAGGAAATAAAAGTTCATTTACTATGACTTTGTACCCCCTTTATATACAAAATGGATCATAAAAAGACTTGTCACTCTCTACTTGTAGTCAGTGTTCAAATATTTGTAACTGTATATGGGTAGAAATAACATTAATACCATTATTTTGTGACAAAGCAAGATTTTAAATCTGAAGAACAGATAAGTAATCTGTCATCACTAGCGGGAGTTAAATTAGATTCTCATGGAATGCAAAATGATCATAGCACAATATTTCTTCATACCCGCACTGCATTGTTGTTACGGCTGGGTTATAAACACTTCACTTTAGTCAAACAAAATCTGTGGTAAGATGTGCTCATGATTGCTCACACTATTTAACATGCATAAACTTAAAGTGAGATTTGACTCAGTAATGCAAGCCAGTTGAAATGTTAAATGTTATTTATACTTTATATAAGAAGTTTACAGCATTATCAGAAAGGGAAGACATCATTGAAGTCCTGAGTAAATTAAATTAGTGGACTGTAAATCACTGGTTTAGATAACACTAAGAGACTATAAAAACAGTAGTATAAAAATGCTTAATAGTTTTACAAAATCTGTACAAAATATCTGCTGTTATCTATTTTAAAACTGAATTATAGCCTAAAGTTGCATTTCATGTTCAGTTTATTCTGATAGGTTGAGGTCTCTGGTTCTTTCAGAAGAAATTCACTACTTGAGTTTCTGCCCACACCTGATGAACCTGTTGTAGCTATGCTATATATGAATATATCAGCTAAAGTTACCAATTTCTGCTCATAATTTTATTCTGCCTTTAGATTCTTGAGATGCTGGAGCTTGGTGTTTCTTGTTGTGTTAAGAGAATGCAGAAAAAAATGTAAATACATGGGTGCAGGCCTTATGCTGACCTTTTTTTTCCTAGGTGTTTTTCTTCCCCAATTAGCCTTGAACCAGGTCATTTCCCATACTGGACATCCATAGCACAAGGGTAAGAGTAATCTGGAGGGTCCATCATAACTGCAGACATAGGGGTGTTTTGTGCCCTGACTGGCATCCTGGCAATGACAATGCATACTGGAGACCCTAATTCCTCTCCTGGGTTAGAAATGTGTGACCTCTGTCATTGTGGGAACTACAGTGCCCTCCCTATACACCTGCAACAAAGGTTACTATATATATATAGCTTGAAAGACAAAGACCTGATCAGGACCATTTGTTGTGTCACTGCCCCCTCCAAGAGATTGTGTAATGGTTTTCCCCCTGACCCAAGGATGGGTATGCTCATCCTCCCCATGCACCATGGATGTGTATGTTCATCCTCCCCATACACCAAGGATAAGTATGCTTATCCTCCTCATGCACCATGGATGGGTATGCTCATCCTCCCCATACACAATGGATGGGTATTATCATTGTCCCCATACACCAAGGATAAGTATGCTTATCCTCCCCATGCACCATGGCTAGGTATGCTCATCCTCCCCATGCACCATGGATGGTTATGCTTATCCTCCCCATGCACCATGGATGGGTATGCTCATCCTCCCCATGCACCATGGATGGGTATTATCATCCTCCCCATACATCAAGGATAAGTATGCTTATCCACCCCATACACCATGGATGGGTATGCTCATCCTCCCCATGTACAATGGATGTGTATTATCATCCTCCCCATGCACCATGGATGGATATGCTCATCCTCCCCATGCACCATGGATGGGAATGCTCATCCTCCCCATGCACCATGGATGGGTTTGCTCATCCTCCCCATGCACCATGGATGGGTATGCTCATCTTCCCCATGTATTGAAATTTAAAATGTTTCTAAATAGGTCTAGAATGTACTAATGATGCTTATTTCCAAAAAAAAAAAAAATTACCCTCAGAGAAGTTTGATGTTTTTCTTAACAGATATGTCCCTTATATGTCAAGCATATGTGATAATTGTTTTGAGAACAAGACAATTTTCACAGAAGTGTCCTCTCACTACTTGTCAAGTTGTTTAACTATACATTTGAGAATGTCTAGCACTTCTGATCTGCTATATATTTGTTTTATATTTCTTTAGTTGTTTATTTGTCTGTTATTTTAAATAGATTTAGTGAGGCCTTTTGCGTAACAGTGTGGATAAGGTGGGAGAATGAGCACAGGAAAGAAAAAAAGCAAGAAAAACACAGAACATTGTAGACCGTGATATTCATAAAATGATTATTTGTTTATGTGCATCTGTTAACTGGAGTAGCACACTAATCCAAATGGACCTTTTTAGATTCAGAATGGAAGCACATAATTAAAAACATAACAGAATATCGGTACAGGTAAAATATCAGAACAGAAAGTGTATCAACACAACGAGCAGAATTCAATAAACCCTATATGGCTCACTAAAATCATGTCTCTGGCCAACAGGCAAAGGATAGCACACATGCTGACTACCTAAGTGATACGGCTTTCATCCTATGCACATGCATAAAGTAACACTGATGCCAGGCAATGCTCACATGCTTTACTTACCCATGTAATGGCTGTGTGCTGTTAGCATCCGGCCTTCAGCCCCAAATTACAACAAATGTAACTGCAGGGCTATTAAGGTAAGTGTTGAACCTGGAACAGGAAAATAAATGTGTAAGAGCATGAATGAATGGCAGATATTTGCATACTGTTACTTGAAAATGTATCTTAAGTATAATGTTTGTGAGTTGTCTAGCAATTACATCAATAAGTGACAGGAATAACTTATGTAGATAGATTTATGCTGTTTATCAGCTAACATGCCTCATGCAACTAAAATGTCCAGAATAGAAAAAGCAGTCCAAGGTCTAATTATCGCTACATTCTCACAAGTGGAGCACTACTGCTCCCTCACTTATCAATGATTTCAAGGTAGTAATCACAACACTAAAAGGCCGTAAGAAATCAGTAAACATTATGTGTCAATAGTGACTCAGTATCAGGACCACCCCCCATAGCTAGATGTTCTTGGGCAACTGCAGATGCCCTCCTCTGGGCTGATGAAGTTATATTAGTGGCCTGACGCTGCACCTGTTCATAACTGCAGCTGTGACCACCAACTGCATTTACATCATTGACTTACTGGTTCCAAATATCCTATCTGGCAGCTGTATCCCCATGGCCTCTCTAAAGCAGAAAGGCACTGTGCCACCTCAGAGCCTTTATTATGACCTTATTCTCAATGTCACTGAAAGGGGGTTTTCGTGGATTTGTAGGCTTGCGTGCCATAACCCTATGGGACATAAAACAAAGAAATATAAAACATAAATATGACATAAGTAATGTGTTTATTACAAAAAAATAATCAGCCTGTGTACCCTTTGTCAACATTAAGCACTTGAAACACACTTTTCATTTAGTACAACACAAAAGAAGGTTTATACAAACCTAGGAATACCACATAAGTAATGTATATATGTTCTACACAGAATTATCAGGATGTCTACACATTTTTAACAGAAAAAAACTTGAAACGCAATTCTTTTGAGTGCATGCTTTTAACTCCCAGTGGGTGTCGCGTGAGCCATAAAAAAATGAAGTTATCACCTTACAGTTCTAACAAATACTCATTGACAGATGTCAAATATCAATACAGTTGTGTTTGCCATCATGTATGCTTCAAGATAAAATATTGTGATACCTTGTATGTAGCATGGTTTTGGAATTATTAATGCAAATATTAACAAGCAATATTTGACACCTAGAGGCACAGTAGGAGGTAACTGCAGAAACGCCTGGAGGTGCACTTGGCTGTAATGCATTAACACCATTCCATCAGTGACAGTCAAGTCCAGTCCCACATAGCAGAAGTGGTCATTCTGTTCATGACCAGTCTACTAAGTAACTTTCAAGCAGAGAATAAATGAAGTGGCAAAGCTTTAGGAACCCACCCATCCACTGCCATCCTTACTAACCTCCAGGCATCACAAAAATCAAAACTTGAACAATGTTATAACAAAGTTGCTACATTTGCAGAAAGTACCCCTTTCAGAACCCACCACTGTATAACACTAAAAAAACTGGTTAGAACCACTTCATTAGCTGACAGATATACAGCTTCTTAAAATTATTCAGCATCCATCTGTTTGTCCAGTACTAAATACCACTCTACAGAACTATGTTCCCAGCTGGTCACCATGATCCAATGACCAAAGACTCTTGTCTGTCGACAAACCTATCAAATCTGCTGGGCATGATGTATACTCATACCATGTTGCTGAGGCCTGTAACTCTTTACCTGTAAGTCATCAGGTCAATGTTTTTGCCTTATCTTTTCAAAAAAACAAAGAAAAAAAATTCCTTGTTTCCCACCTTTCTAAGCTAGTATAGTCCAGTTTTCAGGCTAGTGTTGAATTCAGGGCTGTGACACTAGTTTCTGAGTTGCCCATACCTTACTTGGATAGAAGGAAGTTTCTCTGTTCACCTGTGAGAGAGGGGAGCTTTGAGCAACCTATCTGTCCGTGGATGAGTGGTTCCAGCCCAGAAGTTAGTAGTTTATTGGCCATTTTTGGCTAATTTCTATCTCGTTCATTTCCCTACTATAAAAACTGCATTTGCATGGTTTTGCGCACCGGGCAGTGCCGGTTAGCTACAGTTAAATTATTCCCGGCTCCACTAAGTCTCCTCTTCAGTTTTTCCCTTGAAACTAGTCTAACTCTCAACCTGAGCACTCAAAAAGCATCTTAAAGCCTAGCACTTTCTCAGACCTAATAGCAAGCACTAATATACCCTGACACTGACTGCCCAGCAGGGCAAGGCTCTTTATTGACCCCTCACCAACCAAGCGACTAAACAGCTCACCCTACTATTCAGACATGACCAAAGGGCAACTTCAGGTGCACTCTCCAATCCAGCTGGTGAATATAGGTATCCTGAGGCAATGTTACAACTGCCTCATGTATACAGACAACCCTCTCCTACTACCACAAAACACTAACATATGCGAGAGATGCAGTTATACAGCCAAACTGGAAGCAAAGCTGTCTCCACCCAAGACTGGAACAGACAGTCAAGAGGAGAAGGCTAACACTTGCACCACACCTCCAGCCACATACAGACCTACTAAAACAGCACTGGCAAAAAATACACATAAATATACAAAATCATACTCAGAGGCACTAAATAAAAACCTGCAAAAGCATCAGAGACCTCCAAAGCAGACACCCAAACAACCTGCACTTCCCGTCACAAACCAGACAACACATAAATCACAAAATCAGTGTGCTGCACAATCACAGCCCTTAAGCAAAATAACATACCTAACATACTAGTAATAGGTGACTCTATAGTCAGGCACACTAACTTCCCGCTCACTAGACTGGACAAGCAGAAGGTTATTGTTAGCTGGCTGTCGGAAGCCAGAATCTGCCACATAACACAAGCACTCAAGTCACTCCAGAACAAGTACAAATATGACTCTGTCTTTGTTCATGTTGGTGTGAATGACCTGAGACATACCTCCCTGGACTACATGAAAAGAGACATGGAAGAGCTCTCTGATCATGCAGCCCAGGCTGGTATGACCCTGACCCTGAGTAGCATTCTGGCCTCACCAAGAATGATACCTCAATATAAAGAAAAAATGATCAATTTCAACAATTGGCTAAGCTTCTGGCATCATTCAAAGGGGATCCAGTGTCTGTCAGCCTGGGACGACATGCTCGACAAGCCACGTTGCTTCGCAAGAGATGGCTTGCATCTGTCACCCCTAGGCTTTCAAATACTGGCCAAGGCTCTTGCTGCCCCCATAGTGCCTTTTTTAGGCAAGGCTCAAAAGTCAAACCCACCTCCGTAAGCAGCACAATTAAGAAAAAACTGAGGGTTATGCTACTCAATGCCAGGAGTTTAAATCTCAAAATGCACGCACTCAAAGCAGTCCTCAGTATGGAGAACATCGACATCTGTGCAGTAACTGAAACCTGGTTCAAGGCTCCAGTGAGCACCCCAGCACTACCGGGCTACAACTCATACCACATGTTTCAGCCACAGAACACAGACCGAAACACAAAAGGAGGGGTTGTATTTATATTCATCAAGGATACCTACACCTCCAGGTTAGTGGCACAGCATGATACCACTGAGATCATCCATGTGCAACTAACATCGGGCAAATCTGCAATGCAAATTGTGGCCTGCTACAGATCACCCTCCATGACCCAGGACCACTATTCCACCTTTCTGGAGACACTGGAAAACATGAAGGTCATTCCGAACACCCTGATACTGGGCGATTTCAATTACCCTACCATTTACTGGGAAAACTACTCGAGTACAAATTCCCATGCTTAGTGCTTCCTGGAATTCATCAACTCAAATGCCCTGGATCAGCTGGTAAACTCCCCTACCAGAGGTGAAAACATATTGGACCTGGTCATCACCAACATGGACGACAGGTGTTCCTAACTAATCACTCTGGATGTCCACACCCCACCATCACCCCCAACTAAGGAAACCACAGAAAAAAACTTTTCTAAAGCAAACTTCACCTTACTTAAGACAGAGGTGGTAAGTTTCACAGCCCCCATGCTAAAGGATAACGCTGCTCAAGATGCAGAAACCTTTACAAATGCACTCTATGAGCACCTACAAGGATGCATTGATTGTGCTATCTCTAGCAAAACCAAGGCTCACTCCTCAAAGAGAAGGAAACCAGTTTGGTAGACCCCTGCAATAAAGAAGCTATACAATAGAAGGAGGAAACTAGTTCAGAAAAAAAGCAAATCCCAAGAAGGAAAGACATCCCTAATCAGTATCAGTAAGAAACTAAGGTCCCTCATGAAATCATCCAAGGCTAACTTTGAAAGAAAAATATCCAAGGATTCAAAAGATAACCACAAAGCCTTCTTTAGATATGTTAAGAATCTAAGTGGCAACTTGCAGATATACAGTGAACTAGTGCAAAATAGCACAAAATATACTGAACATAGTGATATTGCCAACATCCTGGCAGATAGATTCAGTGCAAACTTCACCCCCTCTCTCACCTTCAAAAGGGTACACAACAATACCGGAAAAGTGTAGCGTCCCAAAAATCACAGATGCACAGGTGAAAACAGCCCTTTCAAAAGCCAAAAACACAGCATCAATGGGACCAGATGGTGTCCCAGGCTGCATCTTGTATGAACTACGGAACGAACTAAGCCCCACCTAAACACGCTGTTCAGCCTCAGCCTCTCCACAGGCTATGTGCCCATAGAATGGTGCACAGCAATGGTTATTCTTCTCCACAAAGGAGGGGCCACAACTGACCCTGGTAACTATCACCCCATAAGCCTGACTAGCCTGGTCTGCAAGGCTACAGAGCGCATCATCATGGAACTCATTAACAAAGACATTGGGAACCTCCAAACACTTGACCCAACCCAGCTTTTTTAAGGGCAAATCATGCCTACTAAACCTGGTTGACTTCTTCGAGACAGTCACCAAAGCCATAGACGAGGGAAAGATGGTTCACACAGCCTACCTTGACCTCGCCAAGGCTTTCAACACCATTCCTCACTCGGGTATTACAGAAAAACTCACCAGCCTGAACATAAACCCCTATGTCACGAGATGGGTTGCCAACTGGCTTACAGACAGAACTCACATGGCAAGAATAGCGGGCTCCAGGTCCGACTCTAAACTAGTCACAAAGAGTGTCCCGCAAGGCTCAGTCCTGGGACCCCTACTGTTAAGCATATACTTCTTAGAAGTACAGGCAAACACAGGAAGACTATGGCTAACCAAGTTCGCCGATGACTGCAAACTGGAAGACATAATTGATTCCCTGGCTGACATGGACATCCTCCAAAAAGGCCTTACTGAGATGGACACCTGGTGTCAAAGTCATGGCCTCAAGCTAAATGCCAAAAAATGCATAGTCATCCCAATTGGGAAAAACAAAACACCCACGAATTATCACATAGGTGGCAGCCCCCTTAATACAGAAGAGGTAATAAGAAATCTGGGGACCCAGGTAGATAGTAATTTCTCCTTTGACAATCATATTGCCAAAGTAGTTAGGAAATCCTTCTATGTGGCCCATTTAATTACTAAAAGGTTTACATCTAGAAATAAAGAGGTTATAGTGTCCTTCTACCCGTCACTCATTAGACCCATCATAGAGTACAATGCCCCATTTGGGATATACCTCACAAGACACTTCCAACAGCTGGAAAGATCACAAAAGTACCTCACCAAGAGGATTACTGGCCTCAAACATATGTCTTATGCAGCCCAACTGAAAAAACTCCAGCTGTACTCGGTGGCATATCGCTTACTCAGAGGTGATCTCTGCCTGACTTACAAAGCCATGTCCAACTCAGAATTGATGGACATGCTCCACCTAAAGAAATCCAAGTCACTGGGAGCCATACACTCTAGTGAGCTAAACCTCACCACAACAATAAATAGAACATGCTGGAGGGATAGATTCCTGTCACAGAGACTCCCCATGCTTTGGAACAAAATTCCAAATTACATCAGGCAGAGCCCCTCACTAACACTCTTCAAGAGAAACCTTGACGAGTGGATGGGTAACAGAAAATACACCCCTGGGATCACTTCATTGGCTCTGCTTGACAAAGGATCAGTTAATTAATCAATGGGGTGGCAAAAGCTGACACACTCTGGCTAGGCTTATAAATGCCCTCGGGCAGATAGCCTAGTGCCTACCTATGAACCTATGAACCTATATATGTTTTCCACAGAATTTTCAGGATGTCTGCACTTTTTTCAGCAGAAAAGTCACTTATGAATGCCATTTACTTTTCACTGTGCCCACCACTCCTTTGGAGGTTGTGCTGGGCCATCTCAGAAGCATAAGAAAAGTGGCAGCAACATCTACAGTACATTTCTCTCCAATACCATAGGATATTACAAAAGCAAATGTTAAGAACATAGTTGTGCTGAAAGTATAACCTATCTATCTCTCAAATTTAAATGCCTACCGAAACTGCCTATGCCAACAGTGAAGAATAAGAAGTGCATACAGAAAAAAGTTTCATTTTTTTCCAGGATATATGAATACATTTGTAACATTTTACAAAATCTAAAATGTCCTTGAATAATGAAAGCATGCCTTAGCAAAATTAAGCCTTCTCTGCAGCAAAATCAACTTCAAAGGAATGTTAAGCTTCTGTTTTGTCCATATATGCACAAGTCCCCCTCACCTTCAAGTTCTTTAGCTTCTCGGGTGCATTTTTGATAGGGTAGATTCAACCCTTTGAGCACTGTGAAAATGCAAATGAGGTGTGAACTCATTAGAATTGCTGAATATCAAACTTTTGACTTTGTATAGCAAATGTAAACATAGTGTAGGCTGTACATCATTGTTAGGTGCTAATGGTTTGCAAATGTGAGTAGTGTGAGTGAATGAAAACACAACAGCAAATCAGACACCATTCCCTGCAGTGGTTGTGTCAGTGAGGATGCATTTTCAAAGTGTGGAACTAATGTCAGTGAGCTTTTAAATAAAGCAAATCACCACATGTATAATATTGTGCCATAATAGCACAAGCTTCTTCCCTTAGATGAAAATGTTGTTCACTGATATGCAATTTTATCACACCTTGAAAGGAAAATGATAGAAGATGCACTCGACACTGCATCACTAATATTAAAGCAGAGATAAGGAAGAAATTACCAGAATACTAAAATAATACAGAGCTGCATTTCTGCAAACACATTCACACATTTTTGATGATTAAGCATTGCACTAAATATGTTAGCCACACATGTACAACCAGCCGAGAATGTCCAAGTATATGACCAGTTAATACTGGAGATGAAATGTGAATTGCTTGTTTGCACATGATTTGATTGGTATTGCAAAGTTGTATCAGTGGCAAAGGGAGAGAACACTCTTCAACTGTGTTTTGTAATTTTATTAGTCTGATGGTTCAGATCTCAAGCTGTGTAATTAACCTTTGTTTAACTTTTTTTTATTTTTTTGGCTTTACCATTTGTGCTGCATGTGGCCTCATGCAAACATGGTTAAATGCATAAAAATTTTAAATTTACTGTCAGTTGCCTTAAGATGTGCAAGCACGCTTAGTGGAATTGCATGGTGGTCAGCAACTTGGATATTAATGACTGCAGAAATTACACCTTTGACCCAACTGTGTGTATAGTATAAGGTGTAAGTGATAACATCATAAACTTATGTTAATACATTTGGCTTGTCATATAGTTATAGATGGTGAACCAAAAAGGAAAATTTTATACAATTTTTGTCGACATCCTTTGAGAAAAAGTTTTCTTCCCCTTCCCAATGTTGCACTCTGTCACAAGGCTGCATCAAACTTCCTAAGCAAAAGTGCTGTCCAAGATGTCACACTAGATCAGAATATCCAGAATTTATCCAAGATTCTATGAGGTGCTAAAGCAGACAAGACATTATGTCCATTGTAGACCTGAACAGCCTATGTTAATATATTGAGGAAATCAATTTACAGATGGGCACAGTGTAGGCAGTGCTTCAGTGTTTACCTGAAGACAGCTTGGATGTTCTCTTTAGATCTCCAGGATTCCTACATGGACATAAAAATTGCAAGAACATCCAAAAAATTGTCGGTATCAATTCAACGTCCTTTTGATCTGACCACTGCTCCTAAGGTATTCAGTAAATGCATGGCGGCAGTAGCAACACACTTGAGTGTGCTAGGGATCAGAGAGAGGATCTTTGCAGTTCACTGTTGCAGTACTGACTGTTAGGATTTCCTGCCTGCAGGAGCTCAAAACTGGCCCAAATAGCAGAGATCTCGCCTTCCTCCTTGGCCAGGTAGATGGCCTTCCCTTCTGATATTAGCACATCTGTGGTATAAAGGGTAGTCAGCCGGCACCATATTCCTTCCTTTCTTTCGTGCTGTGGAAATCCGATGAGTATCACTTATTTCTGTGCACTTGGGGTATTCAGGCCAACCCAACAAACTGAATTTTAGTTTAGGTAAGTACCCCGCTGAGGAATACTTTCTTTAATTTTTTCTTGTGTATTGCTATTACTGATACTAGAGAAACTTGTGTAATTATCTTTAAGTGTGGGAAACTGATTCCTTACCATAGCTCTCAACCTTCCATACCCAAAATGAGGAGCATCAGCCTTCATAATGTGGAACAAGTGGGCAAAATGTGGAACACATACTAATGGCTTACTGACAACTTCAACTTGGATGGTTAAAGTATGCTGGTTTTACTTACAAAAAAGATATTTTAATGAATGAATATAATTAATTTCTATTTTCCATGGATATTAGTTAAAAAAATTCCTAACACAGAATGTGTGCCAGACCCTTTCAATGTGGAACTTCGAGGAGCATGAACTTTTTAAGACCCCAAATGAGGTACGTTCCTGGTAATGGGGTACACTTGAGAGATATGTTCCTTACATGGACTTCCACTCTCTTTGCTTTAATGCTTGGGTCTGAAACACAACATATCAGTTGTCCCCCTTGTGCTTATTTATTTATTTTATTTATTTATTTGCAGTTGGTTTACCAGGATAGTCCATTGGGCCATGATGAACCCGTTTTCAATGGAGTCCTGGGGAGAAAAGCTCCAAAACAGTCTAAGTACAGTAGATTATTATTGATAATTATACAATTGTAATAGGTTCAACAAATAATTTCAAATAGTTAACAAACATTCAAAATAATACAGAGTTGTGATGGATCTAACAGATGAAACAGCCTAACAAAGGAATGTTGCAAGGCAATGCAGGAAGTAATTACATATTAGAAAGCATAAATTTAAGAAGTAAAGTCTGATACATTCTTTGCATATACCATAGGAATAATAGAATATATGTTATGGAAAAATAGAGGGGAAAAATTGCTGGAGTAAACAGTGGACTGAAGGAAGGTGAAGAAAGAAGAAATTCCAGTGTTAGTTATGAGGGGTGGGAGCAAGAGCATTCCCAGTGGGATGATAGGTAAGAATGAAGAGTTCTTTTGAAAATAAAATGGTTAGTGGTGGTGCAAATGGATGGTGGTAGGGAGTTCCAGAGGCGAGCTGTGCTATAGGATAGAAGGTTTTTGCCTGGGGGATGAGTTGGTTTGTACACTTCTAATAGATTTTGATTGTTTGACCTTAATACTCTATCAGGTAGGTACACTTTAAAGGCAGAGGAAAGGGACAGGCAGAGGGAGGGGTTGAGAATGAGCTTGTGGGCAAGAGTTAGTTGAGTGTAGGTGAGATGATTGGGTAGTTCTAGCCATTTTAGTTTTTGAAGGGAGGAACAGTGGTGGGTGGAGGACTTATGGCTGGTAGCGAACTTGGCAATTTTGTTGTAGCAAGAGGAGAGTTGTTTTTTTAGAGTGGACTGTAGATTAGTTAGAAGTGGAGCTCCATATAGAAGAGAGGGGATAAGAAAGGAAGTAGAGACAGTGATTTTGGTGGCAGGTGTAAGGTAATGATTTTGTCGGTAGAGCATGCCTAGTTTTTGATAGTTTTTTTTATATTTTCCTTATTATTATTATTATTATTTAGCACTCAAATCATTAATTGTTGGGCTAAATACCTAGAGATTTCCACACTTGACCTCTGTGTAATATGGCATCCACCAGTCCATAGAAGTCGTAAAGAAAAGGAAGGAGACGTTCTTGAAAATAAAAATGGATTACAAATCCAGTGGGACAGTTTGTCTGATAGTTCCCTAGGCTTGAGATTGTTGAAAGTGATGAGGTGCTTTTGCAGTCCTCACATCTGGCTACTAGAGTGGCTGTGGCTTTTGGAGTGACCTGTTGGTAGGCTGCCATCTTATTGGCCTTGACAACATCTGTTCAAGCTGAATCCTTGTTGGTATCCCTTAGGTCTTAAACCTCCTTACAGGCTCTGGGATGATAGTAGCAGAGGATAAGGGTGGCATCCCTTGCTTCATAGTATGAGAAGAGGTTAAAGGAGACCAGATACAGGTTACAATCACCTGTCTGTGGCCTGAGGCCTTCCACTCCCAAACGTGTCCGAAACCTCTTAAGCATCTGTCTGGTTTGCTTTAGCCTTCTTTGTCTGGTCCTCAGTCCTTTTACTCCCAGGTATTTCTGCTCGACTTCTTCAGACTGACTAAAAGATTTCATGAATTTCTTGAAATCCAAGTAGCCACTTCCTGATAAAGACTGTGCTCCTGGAATCTACTTTGTTAAAAGAAAAGGACAGGCTTCTCTTCAGAGATAATATAATACCTCAGACTCAGAGGAAGTAGCATATGTGGACCAGCTCTTTCCTATCTCCTTTATGAAGCCTGCATCTGAAGACACACTGACCTCAGCTTCACCACCCAAGGACCTTTCTTTTGGGAATACCCTTCATAGAATAGTAGACAGTTTCTGGGCCTGAATTTAGACCCACTCCCTCCAGTCAATGAAATCCTGAATGGTGAGTTTCATGATACATCTTTGTAGCCTGAATCCAAACCCTGCTACCCCTATAAAGTCTGATTGCTTACACAGGGTACTTGAGTCCTACAAGCACTTGTGTGAGAATCCAGTGGTGGTGGTTCTTAATTCAACTTATGGACCGAGTGGTATTACTTCCTGGAACCCTCTACCAAGTTACAGAGGGAGAAGAGCTCTGGACTGATTTACTAAGAAGACTTGCACCTCAGCCAGTCTAGCCATTAGTGCTCTCACATTTCAGATTTACATGCTGGAATATCAGGAGGCCATCCTTGAACAGCTGAAGCAAAAGGTAGAGGGAGATACAGACTAAGAGACTCAAAGTTGATGCTTAGCTTGTGCAGTCACAGCTCCTAGGTTGCTATGTACTTGTTCAGTATTTAATTCCCAGAAGTCAAGGCAAACTTAGACAGCCTTTGTCTGACCAACTTTGTAGATGACTGCAAATTGTGGATGATCCTTGAATCCACTAACACTATTGATATACTGCAGAAAGTATTAACACACAGACATGATTGGTGCCAGAGCCATTCCCTTTTGCAAAGTAAATATCTAAGGTAATTACAATATAGACAGCACACCCCTATGAGTAGACCCATTGTTATGTGATCTGTGTACTCAGGTAGACAGTAAACGTAGTTTGGCCACCATGTGTCCACAGTGGTCACAAATCCTTTCTATGTATATGTAGCACAACTCATAAGCATGGGCATGGCATCCAGACAAAAGGACTTTATAATTCCATTGTACTCATCCCTCATCACACCAGTAATTGAGTACAATGCACACTTTTGCATGTACCTCACTACACATCTACAACAGCTGGAGCAACTCCAGAGTTTTTGCACAAGGAAGACACAGAGTGTAAAAAACAAGTCCTATGTGGAAGGACTGAAAGCCCTATCACTGAATTCTGTTGCCTACAGACTACCACTGGCTGATCTGCATCTGACCTACAGGACAGTCTCCGTTCTGGCCCTGATGAACATGTTACATATTGTTAAAGAAAACTGCATGAGGGTCACTTGTTCCAAGGATGTTAACCTAGCCTCTGACATAATAAATCATGGTGGAGAGAAAGATATGTCTCTCAGACACTACCTCTTCTTTGAAACAAGATTCCCATTCACATAAAGCAAAGAACTTTCCTGACCCTCTTCAAGTGCAACCTAGATCAATGGGTGGTTAATCGTAATTGTACTCCTGGTGTTACACCCATGTCCCTCATGGATAGAAGCAGTTGATCTTAGATAATATAACAATAATAGAGCATAGGCTCATACCTGTGTGAATGTCAGTCACCTAGCTAATGAAAATTGTGAAACTCTTGCTAAATATGGCTATGCTTTTATGGAATCTTGGAACATTAGCCTAGTACTCTCCTACTGACTTATGAAGCTGTGAAGTCTGATTGTACCCTAGGTACAGCTATAGTGTGACTGTACAGCATCATAGACATAACAGTACATCACATCAGTATCACCACTTGAAAGCTGGCATGAACACATATGTATGCATGTCAGGATTTCATGGCAGTATAACATTTTCACTGGCAATGTCAGGCAGACAGTGATCATGTGGCACATGTGCTGACCTTTGACATGAATTTATAGAGGATGTGGCATATGTACAATATCACAGTGACAGCTTCCTTGATCATTGACACTTGACTTTGCACTGCTGCCCTTTCTGTGCACATGGGCATAGCTGATGTATTTCCATCGTCTCAAATACTACTGAACCATTCCTTATAACGGATCACATCTTAATTCACACATCAGTTGCAAATGCTTCAGGCAATATCCATTGCTATTACATGTGGCAGATGCATGCAATGCACAGCTGTGTGTAGGGAATCGACTCATAATAGTGTGTTGCTTGTAAGTGTTGTTATCCTTATGGCTGATACCTATGTCAGCTGGGTTCCTATTATATTATCAAACTTCAGCAAGTTCGAACCCTATATGGTCAAAACCATATAGTGGAACTTGCTGAAGTTTGAATAAATAAAAAAAAATAATTAAAACGAAGCAATAGTAAACTAACTGTTGCAAGCAGGGGGGCAAGACCCCGTGCACCCCCCATACCCCCCGCACTTTAAATATACCAACTCCAAGACCGCACTATAGTGTGGAAAGGGATTATTTCCCTTTACTGCAATGTAGTGCAATCTCAGAGTTGGTATATTTAAAGAGCGGGGGGTGTGGGGGGTGCAGGCGGGCTTGTTCCCCTGCTTGCAACAGTTTTTTTGTTTTGTTTTCTTTTTTCCTTTTTTTTTTGTTATTGAAGTTCTGAAACTTCGAACATAAGGTTTCGACCTTATGGAGTTCGAAGTTTCAGAACTTCGATAACATAATAGGAACCCATGTCAGCCAGGGCTGCTTTAGTCAAGTGTATCACATTTGGTACAGTGAGTTCCCACACATCTTTTCAGCCATACAGTACTGTTTTTGAGATGCAAACTCATTAAGATTTGACAATGTAAACTTCCCTTCAAGGTTTTCTACAAGATACACGTGCGCTACATCTTTCTGTGTTGCGCCCAGTAAAGACAAAGCTCATTGACAACATTGATGATTAGGTTTGAGTCTTGTAAGTATGGCTTGTGTCTTATGTGTCATGCCAACCTCTTCAAGTGGCCAGGATTGCCCACAATTTCAACTCCAGCCTCCAGGTTTAGAAATTTCCCTCTTAACCCCTCCAAAAATAGGTCATTTTTGGGGAAGGGGTGATATCTTCCCCTTACAGAATACTGGCAATCATTATCTTTGTACATGTCTGTTCCTGCAGAACATGTACAATAACTTAAATTCACATATTCTGTCAATGTCACAGATGAACGGTGTTAATTGTCCCTGATTGTGCCTGCTTCTGTCTACAGTTGTTCATGTGTCTGTCACTATGTGCCCATGACTGGTTGAGAGGTATGCTGACATTTCACTCATATTCAAGCAAGTCAATTTCCTGAACATCACAATATGCACATACCCCCTATTGTGTATACCATCTTTGTTAAATGTCCTTTCCAATGAGCATGTCAGAAATGCTTCACAAGCATTCATCTCCACTGACATGTAACCTAGTGTGACTCTCACATACTGTATATACTATCCTTTGTAATGATATAAATATACTTGCACAAGAGGTGTAAACAGCAGTATGTACTGTACTGTCTACATATGTGATTAATGTTATGCTACTGACTTGTCTTGGAAGTGTACATACATATCCTATTTTGGGGACATTGACATATTTACCATGCCCTCTTACTCTTTATTCATTCCTGTCATACATGTCTGTGCCCATTTTCATGAGCACACTTACCCTGCACAGTGAACATTTCCTTGTATTTGCCCTTCCCATTTAACCCACCCTCCTTCATTATTTTCTTATTCAAATAACATTTTACCGTGCATTGCACTGAGTACACTTTCTTTACTGTGTTATTGGTATTGCAGTATTTTTACCCTGGCAGTCATTGTGGCTGTCTGCACAATCTTGTTGATCATGATTGCTCTAATGCAAATTTGAATGCATCATCTTCCTGTGTGCACGCTGCTGACCACCATTTCCTGGTCAGTGAAACTGCTGCTGGCTATGACACTATGGTTACATTTGTGTAAGCATGATGAGCAGCATGAATATGCGATTAGTGCTGCTGCTCATCATGCTAACTCGTAAACTCCATGTAGGCTTTACACAAGGCCTACACAAAGTTTATTGAATCCCCAGTACAATGTTTGTTAAGTAGTATATACGGTATATACAACATAAAACTAGAGAACTATACAAGCAATAATGCCTGACAGAGTGTGTGTTAATGTGTAATTAACTCCCACCCAGCAGCGTTGGGACTTTAAACCCCCTGGAAGACAGTTAATTACACATTAACACACACCCTAGAGGGTATTATTAAGCTTAGAAAATGGTCTCTCTCTAAAAATTGTTGTCTTTTACTTATTTATTTTTTATTTATTTAAGTACTATATTATTTTTTTATATATTTTTAATGTAAAATAGTTCCTCCACCTAATGGTTCAAACTAGCTGTAGTCCATGTTAATGGTGTTAGAGAAATAATTTTATATCCAAAACATAACACTTAAAAAATGTTCAGGTATTTACTTTATTTTTTGGTTCCTTTCATAGACAGTCAAAGTACGTTGCTGCAAACAGAAAAAAGTAACTATTTTTCAAAGGCAAATCATGTATTAAGAGTGTTGCCATCAACAGAAATATTGCAGTATGAAAAGTAGACCGTGTCAGCTTGTAAAAGATATGTTTTCAGGTTTATCTCCCAGTACCCTCCCATTCCCTACTACTCTTAATATGTGTAGCACACACGCCCAGTGCTTCACTTGACATACTGTTCTTCTTGACACATTTGCCTTACATTCTGAGTACTCCTCATTTACCTAAACACTTTACAAGTTCAAATCTACCATAAAATAACACCTTGCTGAAAGCACTAATTACAAAAGTATCTTACAAACACCATCAAACCTTAATTGTCTATATATTGTTGTTTTGAGCCTTTGCCCCATTTGTTTTATGCTTATACAGATATGTTGAGGTAAGAGGTCGAGAGATATGCACACCTCTTATGTGCTGCTGTTGCCAGAGATGGCCCTCACTCTTCCCTCCTCTCTCTCTCTCTCTCTTTTACACACACACACACACACACACACACACACACACACACACACACACACACACACACACACACACACACACACACAGTCTCTTCTGCTTTCATACACGCATATAATCTCACTTACAGCCATACATACATACTTTTTTATTTTAAGTCTCTTTTCTTTTTCACTTTACACTTGCTAAACAACACAATTGCTGCTTAGCGAGTGTAAAATAACGGCTTGATTGATCTCACTATTACTGTCTCTCTCTGTCTCTCTCTCTCATACACACATATACAGTCTCTTCTGCTTTCACACACACATATACATATACATACACATACACAGTCTCATCTGCTTTCATTCACACACTCAGATAGAAACATAAACACACTCATACCCATACATACACACACAGATTTTTCTGTTTATTTTTTTTACACTCGCTAAACAACAAAAGTGCTGCTTACAGCATGTAAACAAATGGCTCATTCAATTTTGCTTTCACTCACATGCATGCATACACATACACACACACACACACGCGCGCGTGCACGCACGCACGCACGCATGCACACACATAAACACACATTTTTTTTTTTACATTTTGGTTTTTTTTTACATTTTACACTCCCTAAATTGCAGAAATGCTGCTTAACGAGTGTAAAATAATGGTGGCCGTTAAGCTTTTCCAGTCTGAGCTCCATGGCAGCTTGATGTGCTGCCATGAAGTTGCAGACTTATTTTTCAGTGGGCATTACTTCTATATTAATACCCTGAGGGAGAACATTTGTTCTCCAATCAGGGTGATGATATAAAGTTTGCCCATTCTCTAAAGGTGAAATAAATAGCAACTGTGGATGGCAAAAGATTACAGTATGAAACATAGTAAGACTGGGAAAATACATGCTATGTGAAGAACATTTTCATTTTTATAAATATGTATTTATTATAATGCATTAAAGAGTAGAACAAAACAAAGAAAATCAAAAGAATGCAATGGAGTATTATTTTGGAAGCATTTGCAAATTTCTGTTTTCAACAAATGTTTTCCTTTTTTTAGTTTCTTTTGTAAAACGGTAGGAATCATTAGTTTTCAGCTGGCTAGGGACTGATTCTCAAAGTTAAGGGGCAGTTATATAAAAAAACTATAGTCACTGGAAACAAGTTCATTATAATGAACTTGAAAGATTAAAATGTTTGAATGCAGACACCTGAAGTTATATTGGGAAAACTGAATTTGGACTCCATCTGTGAAAAAAGGAAATGTATGCAATTTAAGCAGTTTATAAGAAAGGTTTACAGTTGTGTACTAGACGGGGAAATTTTTCTTGCTGCATAATCAGCTACAGTAGTTACTAACATACCATTCTAATAACAGTAGTCTTTTAGGACAGATTTCCTTGAAGAATAGAAAACTGCATAAATTGCTTCATTTGTACTGAAGTATCACAGACCAGGAACAACCATGCCAAACTCTTTCATAACATATATAATTACTATAACAGATTATGAAACAGGGAAGAAAGTAGAAAAGCATATGTTAAATGAGGGTTTTATTTACCTTTCAGAATCAAGAAGTTGTTTTCATAGTATTTCTAAACAATATTTACTCAGTAAATGGAAGAGGATTTATATTAAGTTAATTGATAATATTTTCATTCTGTAGCAGTCACAAGATAATTAGATGTTGCTTCACTGGTTTGATTTTATCCAGTGTTTTGTGTCTCATATAAGAACAGAAGAAATAAATTCTGTTTTTTTTTTTTTTGGGGGGGGGGGTATATTCTGTTGAATCAATGATCAATTAAAAAACAGTTCTTCTAGTGTTCATAAGAAGATGTATGGGAGATCACATGGACAAATAATGTGTTTTCAACACCCATCAATGTGATATGATTACATGTTTAGCATTATAGCAGGAAATGACCTCAAAGTGAGTGCATGATCTACCATTCCTAGTATATCAGGCTTTTAACCTCTCATAATGTGCAATCAGCACCAGAATTACCTGTTCTAAAGACTTAAACCCTGCTTGTGATATACAAAGAACCTGCTGGAGAGACAGGTATGTATTCCAGAGACTACACCTTCTCTGGAACACGCTCCTCATCCATGTGAAGCAGAGTTCCTCCCTAGCCTAATTCAAGTATAACTTGAACAATTGGGTGAGGAACAGGAACTCCAGCCCTGATTTGGCACCTGTGTCTCTAACACAGGCAGCCTGTAAATATTTCTCCCTAGTTATTGCTTGTATATGTTTTATCTTCCAAGTCCCTCCCAACACTTATCAAGAGTATGAGAACTTGTCAGAGATTTGGGATGCATGGTTAGGCTTAAAAAAGCCCTTTTGGTCATTAGTCTAGTAAACACCTATGATGCTGTGAACCTAAGGAGCTATTCATGTAAACAGATTATGTAGATTAAGGTGGTTTACTATCACTTTTTCTAACCAAAGCCATGAAAAGACCATATTGACGATTTCCAAATAAGTCTAAGACCAGAGTTCAGAATATACAAATTCAAATTTCTGAATATGCAAATCTGCATGCTCCTAATATACAAAACCATAGAAAGACTTATTATGGAACTACCAATCTCAGTTTGGATTTGTCAAGAGCAGGTCATGCGTTCTCAACCTGGATGAAGGTAAAATGATAAATACTGCATATATTGACATGGCTAAAAGCTTTTGCCGCAACCTCCCACTCAGGCACACTAGAAAAGCTAAATAAACTACAACTAAACCCCTACATCACCCATTTGATTGCAACTGGCTCACAGATAGGATGCAGGAGATCAAAATAGGGGAAGGTACCTCCACAAAGAGACCATTCATCAGTGTAGTCCACTAGAGTTCAGTATCAGGACATCTCCTGTTTGGTATCTATTTCTTTGATATAAAAGCCAATACCAAAGGGTTATGGCTGACTCAATTTTCAGATGATTGCAGGCTAGGAACACTACTGAGTCCTCAAATGACTTAACCATCCTGCAGGAAGGTTTGTCCTAAACAAATAATGGGATTCAGGATCATGGACTGATACTAAATGCCAAAAATACATTATTATATCCCTTGGGAAGATGGCTACCCTGGGGAAATACAACACTGATGATGCACCCCCCCCAAGAGTTGAATCAGTTGTTCGGGACTTGGGAACTCATGTAGACAGTGACCTAACCTTCGACCAACATGTGTCTATTGCTGTAAAAAAGTCATCTATATTACACAGCTTATAATCAAAGGTATCATGTCTAGATCTGGAGATGTTATTGTCCACACCTTTACTCAGCTTTCATTAGGCCAAACATTGTGTAAAATGCCCCCTTTAGCATGTATATGTCCAGACACATACAACAACAGAAACGCCCACAGAAACACCTTACTGAAAGAATACAAGGCCTAAACAGTACTGTATGTCCTACATGGATCAGCTCAAAGCCCTGTCACTATACTCGGTGTCCTACTGACTGCTGAAAGGTGACCTCTGTCTGGCATACAAGGCATCCTCCAACCCAATGCTGATGGACCTACTGCACATTGGTAAGTCAAATGTCATCAGAAATATTCAGTACAGGGGTCTAAACATCTTCAGCAACATCAACAGAACAGTTTGGAGGAACGGGTATATCTTGTAGAGGATGCCACTTCTCTGGAACAGACTGCCCACCCACATGAAACAAAGCTTATCCATGTCCATATTCAAGCACAACTAGAATCTATGGATGGCTAATAGAAAATTTTCTCCAGAACTGCCCTCTGTACTGCTAATGGACTGAGGCAGCTCATAAATGCTTTATCTCATGCATGGGGTTGCTTCAAAGTATCAGTGGTACGATCCCAGTTATTCACATTAGGGTTAATATATAATTATTGAATGGGATGGGTAAGGCCAGTCTAATCCTAAACATGATAGGTTATTTTAAGTATCAAAAGGAAAACTGGCTAGGCTTAAAATGGCCTGCAAGGCCAGCTAGCTTAGTACTTAGGTATGAACCTATATGGAAATCGTAGCTTCTATTTTTTATGAAGTCTGTTTTATACATATATATATATATATATATATATATATATATATATATATATATATATATATATATATATATATATATATATATATATACATACATATATATATATATATATATATATATATATATATATATATATATTTACACACGCACACACACACACACATATGTGTGTTTGTGTATGTATGTGTGTATATATATTTATATATATATATATGTGTGTGTGTGTGTGTGTGTGTGTGTGTGTGTGTGTGTGTGTGTGTGTGTGTGTGTGTGTGTGTGTGTGTGTGTATGTATATATATATATATATATATATATATATATATATATATATATATATATAGATAGATAGATATGTATACATACACACATATATACATATAAGTTCATAGATTCATAGGAGGTCAGCCATGTAAAAACCTGTGTATCCTAATCGACCATAG
This sequence comes from Protopterus annectens, assembly GCF_019279795.1. Taxonomy (NCBI): domain Eukaryota; kingdom Metazoa; phylum Chordata; order Ceratodontiformes; family Protopteridae; genus Protopterus; species Protopterus annectens. Next base: position 459,486,247 of record NC_056741.1, on the reverse strand, counting down.
TTAGATGGTCATTGTTAGCAGATCAATTCTATGATCAGTGTCAACTAACCTTGTTCATGAGGGATATAGGTGCCACCCAGGGGTGAATTTATGGCCACCCATTCAGTTGTCAAGCTTGTGCTTAAATAGGGTCATTGAGGAGCTCTGCTTCATGTGAAGTGGGACCTTATTCCAGAGGAGTGGCAATCTCTGGGAGATATATCTGTCTGTCCAGCAGGTTCTGTTAATGTCACAGGCTAGGTTGAGACCCCTGGAGTGAGTGACTCTTGTTCCAGTTGATTTGTGGATGTGTAGCATTTCCATTAGAGCAGAGTCAAAGACTGCTCTGTAGGCTAGACACAGGTCACCTCCCAGCAGCCTGTATGATACAGAGTACAGTGACAGGGCTTTTAGTCTATTCATGTAAGTCATGTTTTGGAGACAGTGGATTGTCTCGGTTAGAAACCTCTGTGGTCTGTCCAGTTGCTGCAGGTGTCTGATAAATACATACAAAAGAGAGCATTGTACTCAATTAGTGGTCTGATAAGGGTCAAGTACATCAGAGTTATAACCTCCTTAGTCTTGGATGTGATGCCTTTAATTATGAGATGTGCAATGTAGAAGGCTTTCCTCACCACTAGGGACACATGGTGATCAAAGTTCAGATTGCCATCAACCTGTATTCTCAAGTCTCGCACCACCAGGTTTGAGCTTAGAGGGGTGCTATCTATATCATAATTAGCAGGGGCTATTTCTTTGCCAAAGGAGATAATGATACATTTTTTTTGTATTTAGTTTTCGTCCATGACTTTGGCACCAATATTTTTCTGAGTCAGCCCCTTCTGTAATATGTTTACATCATCGGGGGACTCAATGAATGAGCCCAGCAAGCCACAGGCCATCGACTTTCATCTGAACCTCAGAGAAATAGATTCTAAACAGCAGAGGGTCCAGTAGAGATCCTTGTTGTACACCCCTGGTAACTGGTCTACTGGTGGAGGTGGACTTCCCAACTTCGACATATAGTGATGTATGGGCTAATCCCCAGCTAAGAGAGTTTTTCAGTGATCCCTGAGTGGGGGACTGTGTCAAAAGCCTTGGCTAAATCAAGATAGGTGGTATGGTGGTGACATTCTCAAAGAAGCCCACCAGGTTTACTAAGCAAGATCTACCCTTGATGAAACCAAACTGGGTTGGGTCAAGAGTTTGAAGTTTGCCTGTGTCCTTGTTGATAAGGTCCATGATGATTCTTTCCATGGCCTTGCAGAGAAGGCTGGTTAAGCTTATGAGTTTATAGTTTCTTGGGTTGTTTAAAGACCCCGTTTGTGCAAGGGGATTGCTGTTGCTGTTCCTGTTCTCCACTCTGCCAGAACAAAGCCACTACTTAGGCTACCTGGGATGTTATCTGGTCCCATACAGACTGTGTGTTTGGCCTTGCAGAGTGCTTGTATGACCCATTCTTTGAAAATACTCAGTAGTGGACTAGTGTCAGGAATGCTTTGGTGTATGGCTGGTGGGGATAAGGAGGTGGAGTTATTGCCAAATCTGTCAGATAGCAGGTTGGCAATTTCCTCAGGTTCAGTGTGGGTGGTACCGTCCACTATAGGTTCGGCACATAGTTTGGCATTCTCTTTTAGATTTCAGAAGTAGCTAAAGAATGCATTATGGTTGTCTTTAGGGGACTTTACAAGACATCTGATTTGCTTGTTCATTCTGTGGAGGGTATTCTTCCTCTGTCAAGTAAGTTCCCTCTTGTTCTTAGATATCAACTTCTTTCTTTTGTATAACTTATTTATACTTACAGTCCACCAGGGTGGCTTGTTTTTTCAGACAGACTAGGTTTTAGTCTTGTCAGGTACAACTGCATCAATACATTTGTTTAAGTGGCTATATAGAGCCTTTATGTACTTTTCTGCATAGGAGTCACTTTTTGGCTGTGTTATCAGGGGGCTTTGAAATGTTTTATAGCATCGCTTAGTACGCTATAATTTGCTTTGGAGAAAATGTTTTCAGTTTTTTTGCTCCTATGGGGGTGCCAGGTCTGATCTTTACTTCAAACAAAACTGATTTATGGTCTGACCTTACCAGGGAGGGCAACACAGGGGGTATTGCAGTGACCTCCCCATGTCGGACAGCACTAGGTATAGGACATTTGAGCCCATTGTGGGAGTGCAGACCAGCTGTAGGACATTTCAATTAACAAAATCCAGGAACTTCAGAGCAATGTTTGCGCTTGTGTAAGTCACCCAGTTGATGGAGGGCTAGTTGAAATCTCCCATGACCAAGTTGTTTGGCTGTATATTGAGTGGCTCTAGCAAGTCCAGGTAGGTAGTGTGCTTCTCCTGGTTCATGATGGGGGATCTGTAGCTAGTAATAATGTGGTAGGGTATTTTGCCTGTAGTTATTTGGACCTGGAGTAGCTCAAGAGAGTCATACTGTTTTACCAGTTTCAAGGTATATTTGGATTTAATGAAGATGGATACATCTCTACCTTTTATTCTTTCACACTCGTTTTGATGTCTGAATGTGTGAAAGGCATTGTAGCCTTGTATGGCCAGGGTGCTGTCTGTTGCCTTGAACCATATCTCATTGACTACATAGACATCAGCATCTTCCCAGGTGAGGAATGCTTCTAGGGAGTGCAGTTTCCTGTTTAGGCTCCTAACATTATTGGAACATTTGAGAGATATTAGGGCTAATAAAATGGAGAGCCCTTTGGCTCTTCATTTTAATAAATGCCATGATGGAAGTACAGAACATTTAAAAGCTACTATTCTGGAACAGGTAGACATGAAATATTTAGATAAAGAAATGTATAAATTAAAGCTTTTAAGAAAAGAAACATTGTTTATTTAAAAATTTGATACATTAATTCCAAGGGGTCTAAATACAGAATGTTGCTGGAAAAGTATTGTATGAATTTAATAGATGTTACTTTAAATTTTGCTTGAATTAATATGTTAATTGTTTGATTGATAAATTGTTTGATTTTATTAATGAGAGCTGGTATATAAAAGGTTTTTAGATATTGCTATGTATTACTCCTTGAAGGCTTATTGTGGCCGAGGCGCTAGTGGAATAAATCTATCTTTTTGTTTATCTGGCTTTCATTGTGTGGTATATTTGTCCTAACATTAAGCAGCATGACCTTGAATTTATCTCTAGTGTATTTCTTTATGTCAGAAGTTTTGTTGCTTTGACATTGCCTAAAAAGGCACTATAGGGAGGCAAACATTTTTGGCAGTATCCTAAATCCTTGAGGAGACAGGTGAAGACCATCTCTGGCAAAGCAGCGTGGTCTGTCGACCATGTCTTCCCAGGCTGTCAGATACTGGATCCCACTGGAGTGACACCAGAAGCTAAGCCAATTATTGAAATCAATCATTTTTTGTCTGTATTGTGGTATCATCCTAGGTGAAGATAGAATGCTGCTTAGGGCTAGGGACATTCCTGCCTGGACTCATAATCTGAGAGTTCAGTCATGTCTGTCTTCATATAGTGCAGGGAGGTACATCTCAAGTCTTTCACTCCAACATGTACTATGACATAGTCATAATAGTAATTGTTGCTAAGTGACTTGAGTGCATGCATGACTTGATGGATCCTGGCACCTGACAAGTAGCTGACCATGACCTTCTCTTTGTTCAACCTGGTGAGAGGGACATCTGTGTGTCTCACTACTGAGTTGCCTATGACTAGGACATTAGGTTTTGAGATGTTTTGCCTTAGGGGCTTAATTGTTGAGACATTGATATGTGTGTTGTTATGTGTAGTGGTGGATTCCCTTTGTGTACCAGTATGTGCAGGTTGTTTGCCTTTGAGAGGTCTGTTTTTTTTTTGGTAGGATCTTAGTGAGTACCTCCGCATATGTGGGTTTATGTGTCTTGACCTTATCTTGTGTGAGTTGAGAGGTGTGTGTGCTGACAACCTGATAGATTTCTTGTTTTTATTAGTGAGAGGACTAATTCTATTTTCATGGTGTAATTACATCTCTCACCTGCTGTATTTGTTTGCTTTAGGAGCAAGTGGTTGTCAGTATACATGAGGTAATTACTACATCATCTTAGGATACCCATGTCAATCAGGCTGGCTGGAGAAGTGTTGGGAAACTGACTGTCCATAGTAGCAGGTAATTCTTAAGTACTACTTTCTGAGAGGGCAAATTAGATTAGCTATTGCTCTGGGATTAACAAGAGGAGTTATTGTACAGAAGATCAAGGATAGAAAGTGGGGTGATGCTGCTCAGTGCTCAGCTGAGTTGCCTGCAGAGCAGAAGTGTGTGGCTGCATTGCCTGCAGAGCAGCAGGGAACCTGTGAGGGTTTCACTGACTGGTATCTAGGGAAGAATTGTGTCTAGGCATTTGTGTCTATACAAGGCACTGTTAACCCCCATTGTACGGTGCACAGCTACACACAAATGCAAGGCTTATATACAGCCAAAAATAAAATCGATTAAACTAGTTTGCCAAAGGAAATTACACAATAACAATCTCCAGCTCAGGCAAGGCTATATCCACACTCTTCTGTGCCAAGAGTGCAGGGAAGCCCTTCTTTATGTAAGATGATCATGACAAGCTATCTGGAGAGGAGTGATAAGCAGCTTCTGCAAGGCTCAAACCCAGGACCCTGCACACCATAACCAAAGTAATTTACCATTAAGCCCTGTCAGACATGGTTGGATTTGAATTCAAGTGTAAGAAAACAGATTAGAATCAGGAAGTCTGGATCCAGTCTATGTTAACTAAGCAATATTTCAGTGCAAAACAAGTGCAGGTAATAAGCAGGTACAAACAGTAAAAGCAGTCAAAAAGTCACAGATTAATGCAGTAAACAGTAAAATACAGAAGAAAAGTGCAGATCAAACTCAAAATAAGCCTAAGTTCTTATTCTTAGATTTGGATGGCTTGGCTTTAAGCAGAAACTATCTGGATCTCTGGCAAAGAATGCCAAACACAGAGCAGCTCCAGTTACTTGAGCTTAAACCAGAACAAGGACACTTAGAATAACAGGCACAATGAGCCTTCAACCAGCAATACCCAGCTCAGAAGGACAGGCACTATCCTCTCCTCCTACAAGAGTGCAGACCACAAACCTTCTTAACTCATTCCCTCCAGTACAGCTCTTTAGAGTGTGTATCTTTAACTCCTAGTCGGCGTGGCTTCAGCATTTAAAAGTTGAAGTTATCACCTTACATTTTTAACAAATACCCATTGACAGAGGTCATATATCAATACAATTGTGTTTGCTATCATGTATGCTTCAAGATAGAATTTTCCGATACCTTGTATGTAACATGGTTTTGGAATTGTTAATGCAAATATGAACAGGCAATATTTTGACACCTAGAGGAGCAGTAGGAATTAACTGCAGAAACGCCTGGAGATGTCACTCGGCTGTAATGATAAAATAACTGGCCTGAAGTTCCAGTGATTAAACCAGAACTAAGACACTTTTAGAATAACAGACAACATAAGCCTTCAATCAGTAATTCCCAGCTTAGAAGGATGCAAGCTACTTCTCCTGCCACAAGAATGTAGAGTGCAAACCTTCCTTATGTAAGATAACTAGTCTGCAGCCCATGTGCTTAAATCAAAACTAAGAGGCTTAGAATAACAGTTACAATTGAATAAGGCTACCAACAAGCAGTAATAAATGCAACTCAACACTTTTAAGAACAAGTAGCAAAAAGCAAAATAAAGTAACAAAGTAGGAAAAGCACAGATAAAGCAGCTGCATAAAGTACATTTTTCAGTAAGTGGGAAGGGAGAAAACAGAACATAATTCAAGTTTAAGATAGTGAGGGGTGGGCCTTCTCAACTGATCTCTCTACACTCAATACAATGAGCTGATGAGATGGAACTGGGAGGAGTGTCCAAAATCAGATTACTAGTATGGACAGGCAAATTAAGAAGCCGCCAACATTAAGAATACAACAGTTGCGAGAGTGGATGGAAAAATCAAATGCAAACACAAATTTCTAGTTAATATGCATACTGTTTCTTAGCTCCTTCCACTAATTAACTGGATATTATTCAATATCTGCAAAGGAATTCTTTTCTAACTGACCCTAGCCAAGACTTCTTAAAACTCCAACAGAACAAAAATACTTAAAATAAAACAAATGAAATATAAGACAAAGATAAAAATAGAAGCAACCAAACCTTAAATGAAAAACTTCACTTCAAAAATGAAATGCAGACAGAGATCAACAATAGTGAGACAGAAGCAAGTCAAACAAGCACTCCATGAAAATCTGTAGCTATATTTGTGTATCTAGATCTAGATATGTAAACTTCAGGATGACTGTATATGGAAGAATGGAGAATACTTAGAGGCACTACCATCCTTCAAAAGTAGAATAGAAGGAAAATAATTTTCCTGACTTGGACCTGCCTGCTGGAATAATTTGCATAGCAATCAAATCAATAACATCTCTAAAGCACTTCAAAATTAATCTCATGGAGGATTCTACATATAGATGTTATAGGGACAGTGGATAAATGCCTACCAGTTTAACAAATTCATTTCTCCAATTATTAATGTTGGATAACATTTCAGCCACTTTATGATGCAATGATGATTTTTTTAATAAATCTGTTTATAATGCTTATGGCTAATCTGTCATCCTTGCTTTTACTCTATCTGTCCTTTGTGTTATATGCTCATTATTCACCAACATCATCCCCTCTTTTCCCAGCTCTTGCCATCTCGCTTGATTCAATGCCACTTTCCTAACTCCTTCGGCAGTCATGTCTGGTCTTTTCTCATGCAATCCATTCATCACTCTGCTAGACATCCTAGTTTCTTCTTGCCTCTTCCTGTCTCTCCCAAAGTTTTTTCACCTGATTGTTTTTACTGATTTCCTGCACACCTACTCTAACCACCACAATTATTCCTCTTTGACCTTCTCTGCATCTGGAATTATATCCTACCACCTATTAATTGCACTTAACCTCCATCTACTCAACTCTCTGCCTTCACTGCCTAGGTTTCTATACAATACAGTAGTACTGGTTGCAGCACTGTTTTGTGCACCTTACTTTTCAACTTCTTTGGCTTTCTTCTGTCAAATACTAACCCTGACACTCTGAGCCAGTTGGCTTCAGCATTTATCATTCTAGCTTTTACTTCCTCATTCAGATTTCCTTCCTCCTCAGCCACCCCACTCAGATACTTGAAGCTGTTAAACTGTTCCACTATTTTGCCTTCCATCTCAATTCTTAGCTTCTTTTGACCCCCATCTGCTGCCATTACAACTGTCTTATCTATACTCATTTTCATCCTGTGTGCCTTCAGCTTTGCATCCCATTCCCCTATCATTTGCTGATGTCCTTATTCAAAGTCTGCCTCTAATGTCACATTGTCTGCATGCAGCAGCTTTGTTGATCTGTCCCCTCCAACCTGTTTGCTAATGTAGATCATCACCAGTATGAACAGCAGTGGGCTCAGAGCGGATGCACACCCACTCCCACTGGCAATCCCTCTGTGAGTCCAAATACCGCTCTTACTTATGTTATCGGGTCCATGTACATAGCCAGCACTAATTCTGCCAATGTTTCCAGAACTTTGAACCCATCACAGAATGGCCCAAATTAGCTTTCTTGGAACCTTGTGATAAGTTTTCTCTAGGTATGCCCAGTTGAAATAATCTCTGCATCTTCTCAACCATCCGTGTCACTGCAACATCAGGTCAGTTGTGCTGCATCCTAATCTGACTTTGAACTGCTCATCTTCTATCATATTTTCTACTGCTATGTGTATTTGTTTATCAGTCACAATCTGCAGAATTTTCATGCAGACTGACAGGAGTTTGACACTTCTGTACTGCCCTCATTTGTGAAAGCCCCCTTTGTTCTTGTACACTGGCATTAGAGTGCTTACTCACCAATTATCTGGAATATGTCTTTCTCTCCATTCTGCTATGAGTACCCTCTGAAGCCGTTTCTCCCCTAATTCTCCCAACATATTGATCATATCTGCTATGATATCATGAGCCTACTGCTTTACATGACTTAATTTTCCTTGTACTGTTTTTACTTCTTCTAAGGTATGATCCTCTTCTTCTGTCATTGTACGCTTTGTCTGGGACAGTACAGCTTTTGTTGGGTTTTCTTCATTCAGAAGCTGCTGGAAGTACTCCTTCTATCTTCTTTTGATATCCTGCAGACTGCTGATCAGGTTGCTGCTAGCATCCCTTATGAAGGGTGTCTTATTTTTGCCTTGCAACCTGATAGAGTTTCTCTGTGTCATCTGCTGAGTCCCTTTTCAGCAGCTGGTAGAGAGCATCTGCTGCCTTGTTCTTTGCTATTGCAACTATTCTCCTAGCCTCTTTGTTAGCCAATAAGTATTAATTCTTAGTCTGGTCCATTTTTTTCTAGCTTCCACTTTATATTGCTGTCTTCCTTTACTTTGATGATTTCCTGGACTTCTACATTCTGCCACCAGTTTTTCTTATGTACCGTATTTCCATTAATGGCTCAGACACATATCCGGTCTATAGTCCTCACATATGCTGTTTTGAGGTGCCTCCATTCTTCTTCAGGTCCACCTATTTCCTCTTTTTCCTAAGGTGTTACATCCCTGATTATTTTCTTGAGCTGTTTTGCCTTCTCTTCAGTCAACTTCCAGGTCTTCAATCTAGCTTCTTTTAACCTTTAATACTTTCTCTGACAATTGCTTGCAGCTGATTGGGTCAACCAGTGGTTTATGCTATGGACTTAATGTTGTACTAGGGATGGCTTTGCAATCACTGATTCTATCCCAGTGCCTTTTCCTTGTTAGGGAGAAGACTAATTGAGTTACATGCTGACCACTCTTGTATGTGATATTGTCACTGTTGCTCTTGCTGGACTATGTGTTGGCTACCATCATGCCATTTGCCAGACAGAAGTCTAGACTGGCCTCTCTTTTTTTATTCCTGTTCCCTCAACCACAAGGATCCAAGTAGTCCTCATATACTGGTCTGTCTGTCCCAGTATGTGCATTCAGGTCCACCATTATAATCACTAATAATATATACAATGTTCTGTATTATATGCTTATTTTAATGTATACATGCTATGTTTATTTTATTTTGTGTGTTTTATGCAGCCTAGGTAGTGGCTGTAAAGGGTCAGCAAACCAGCCTACCTATGCAGTCAACAAATAGTAAGCAAAATAAATGCTGCAGTCTGAAACATATCTCATTTCATGTCCATATGTGTTTGTAGACTATGTCAACTAGAAATTGCGGTCTTCATGTATTATGGTCATTAGGCATTGTGGTCTCAAGAGTGTACATTTAAATATGAGTGTGTTAGGTGAAATGAAGGTAAGCTCATCATGGCATTTGCATTGTACTTATTCCATACACCCAGAGCTAGTCTTCCACATTGGCCAACTAGGCAACCACCTAGGGTTGTGCACTTGTAGGGGAGCTCATTCCATATTTATTTATTTATATTTTAGAGCAATGAAATACATTATTTATTCACTCTAAAAAGTAAATATATAAATACATACCTAAATAAGTAAGGCATCTTTTTAAAACAAGAGGTGATCCACAGCATTTGACTATTCACGTCAAATCACATCATGTTAGACATGAATGCTGTAGAGACCTTGCAACATTCAAATGTAAGTACAAACATACAAGAAAGAAGTTATCACAGCATGCATTTTTTGAACACTAAGAACTATTAATTTCTAATGCCTGGCTTTACTGACTAACTGACTATGACATTCAATAATTTACAAGAAAATCAAAAACCTTTACAGGGGACACTTGTTAAAAATATGAGACAAAATAAGGGACATTCTGTAGAATTCTGGATAGTTGAGTGGAATGGAGCAATGTGACAGCTGTCGTAAGATCAGTATTATTATTATGTTTACAATGATGCTGGCAGTGATCAGGCTTTGTGATTTGTGTGGAGAAACTTGGAATAGTTTAATATGTGGTAATTTGTGTGGAGATAAAATAAAATTACATGGCCATCAGACGTTATGGCTATCATTTCTAAGTGTGGATTAGGGTTGGCTGAATGAAAGTAAATGACCCTCTTGTCGTTTCTCAGTTTAAACAGTCAGTGACTGGCTTTGCGTGACTAGTGTGCATTTGTGAGAAGTAAGATGGTCTATTTAATTGGATACCACAGACAGATTAGGTATAATTACTGTGGCTGGCTGTGGAGGAAAATAACAAGCTGTCTGTTGCTGTTTGCTTATTATTCTGGCATTGCATTTCTAATGTAATTTATGTGAAGCAACGTGCACTATTTTGATGTGTGGCAACTGTTTGTTTTACCACACTTCGGTATCTGAGTTGTATGTAGAAGTGTCTATAACTACTTGTTGGGAGTTGTCTTTCTAAAAGTTACTAACCCTCTTGTCACTTGCTCAGTTTAACAGTCATGTCTCGGAAAAGTAAGGGATAAAATACATCAAAGAATATTCAGACTTTCAGAGCTTCTTGGATCTGGTAACTCCTAAGCATAAAGGCTCAATGAGTTGATTTTGATATGAGTGATGTTGTCACCTCTGCCCTGAACCCTACCTTGTCTAAAACCAGCCCTGCTCAGAGCTGTACACAGGCGGTCACTATACTTGTATAGGGTGTGTGAATGGTGTCATTATTTCTTTAGCATTCCTCCCAATCCTTAGAGGTCACTATATCTTTTATTGAGCAAGGGACAGTGTGGTTACTGAGCCCTTGGAGCCTATCACTTAGAGATTAAGAGCCTTCACTTAGTTGACCTAAGGCTGGTTCTGCATGCATCTTTATAGCTAGGTTAGGCCCAATAAAATATTTTCTTTAATACTGGGCTGCTATGAATTAAATATATAAATTATGATGCATCAATTTGTCTTACACTTTAGATCTGAATATTGGAGGAAGCCACTCTTGTATGTGTATATATATATATATATATATATATATATATATATATATATATATATATAAAATACACAGTCCCAATGTTCCAAGGTTCCAAGGTAAATGCAAAAACACAAACCCAAGAGGCAGTATAAATCTCAATAAATTTTTTTTCAAAAGTTTTTTTGATGTAAAATAATAGAACCATTTTCTTACTACAATTAACTAATCATCCAATTAAATTGCTTAAAACCCTATACTAAAAGTTCATCACTCAATAACAGTTGCTTTTTAGTAATACAAGAAATCTGCTAATAATAAAATAAATCTAATAAAATAGATCTTAGATTCAGGGCAGGCTTTATGAAACAGTATCTGGTTTCATGACCATACGTTTTTATTCCCAGTTTCTGCATGTTCAGCCAGCTTCATTACGTTAGTTAACATCAATGATACAGAACATGCAGAACTTAAGTGGAGATTCTCTTTGGGTGCCCTATATATATATATGTATATATATATATATATATATATATAGAGAGAGAGAGAGAGAGTGATATTTTAGGGAAGAGCAAAATAGGTGAGATAATATTACTATATGGATGGCTTATATTCTTTATTCTATATTCTTCTTATATTTTTTTACTCTAAGCAGAAAGGCTTTCCATTTTTCAATAAAGTCTTTAATTTATGTGATAGCATCATACATAGTTTTGCCAATAATGGACAATTCTTTCAGGTCCACTAGTCCACATTACTACCCACATTAGGATTTTAAACCTACTGTAGCAGCCACACATCAGGATACATTACAGACACTTCATGCTGGTGACTACTGCAGTAGCCTTAGCTACTATGGGGAAATACCCTGTTAAGGATATAATGGCTGGCCAGCTTCCAAAGCCTCTAGGCACCTTCCATGTGCCCAAACTATTAAGCAGCTTCACCTGAGCTATCTAAAAGACAAGTTTGGGCACAAAGCCCTTCTGAGCTTTACTATTACTGAAGAGTACACTGCTCTGAGGCTTTTGATGATTGACGGTCTGCTTATGTCTTTCTTTGCTGGGCAGATAAGTTCCCTTTGGGGAAAATCCTTCCATTTTCTTAAATTTTATTGATGAATTATTACTTTCTTCTTCAGGGAAGTTATTTTGAAGTTAGGAGTGTTGTTATTTGATGGACTGTCTCAGGACTGTATCAGTATTGTCACACTTTGACCTCTCCATTAATTGCTTTGCACTCTGCACTGCACATTCAGCAAGGCCATTTGACTGAGGATATTCAGGACTGCTAGTAACATGGATAAAGTCCCACTCTAGCAAATCTCTGAAACAATTGACTGGCAAATTGAGAACTGTTGTCAGAAATAACTTTGTGTGGACTACAACGGACTGAGAAAAGACATTTCATCTTAGTAAAAACAGCACTGGATGTTAGGTTAGGTAACAATTCAATTTCAAACCAGTTCAAATAAGAGTCTCCCAACACTAAGTAATGCTGACTGTTCCACTCAAATATGTCAGTTGTTACTGCTGACCAAGGTAGTTTAGAAATTTGGCTTAGATGAGGTGACTCTTTCTGCAAATGCAGTTTAGTACTGTTGCACACTGAACAAGAAAAAAACACAATCAATGTCTTTTGATAGAGAAGGCCAATATACTAGTCCTGTCACCCTTCTTTTGGTAGAATCAGAACCTAGGTAGCCACAGTGCAAAATCGGAATGCATTCACACTGTAAGGAAGTAGGAACAACAACTTTTGAACCTTTGAAAATTATATCATCTTCCATCAGCTTCTCATCTCTGTATGAAAAGTAAGGTTGTACTTCTGGCAATACACAGGATTGCTTTGATGGCCATCCTACACTGATGAAGTGGTTGAGCTTTTGCAAAAATTGGATCAGTCTTTGTATGATTTCTCAGCTGATCAGTCTCATGGTAGAAAAATGACTCACTTCCATGGCATCAAAGTCAAAGTTCTCTGCATCAAGTTGTTCCATAGTATTTCTGGGTGATCTGGATAAGGTATCAGCCAGATAAAGAAATTTGCCTTTTGTATAGACCATTTTGACGTTATACTTTTGCAATCTGAGCATCATTCTTTGTAGTCTTGCTGGAGTGGAATGCATAGGCTTCTTTAAAATAGTGACTAGAGGTTGATGGTCAGTTTCTGTCTGGATTGCTCAGCCATAAATATAATTATGAAACTGCGAACACGCAAACACAATTGCCAAAAGTTCCTTCTCAATTTGAGCATACTGTATCTCAGTTTGGGTAAGGGTTCTTAGATGCACAGGCAACAGGTCTGCCCTCTTGAAGAATAACTGCACCAAGATCTAACTTTGAAGCATCATAGGAAAGAATTACTGGTTTGTGGACATCATAATATCTTATTGTGTGTGGGTTAGCAATTTGCTGTTTGAGGTTCTCAAATGTTCTCTGGTGTTGTTCTAACCATGACCACGCAACATTTTTGCATGTCAGCTCTCTTAAAGGTACTGATAACTCACTAAATTCAGGGATACATTTGCCCAAATACTTAACCATACCAAGAAAATGCTGTAAAGCTTGGACATTGTCCAGAGCTGGCATCTCAAGAATGTCTGCTTGCTTAGAAGGATCTGGTTGTAAGCCTGTACTAGTAAATAACTGACCTACATAAATAACTTCTGGTAATCTGAATTTGCACTTCAGAAAACTGAACTTTAAATTCAATTCACACACTCTATCCAGAACTTTCCTGAGGTTTCTATCATGCTCTGCTTCACCATTACCTCCAACCAGTAAATCATCAACTATTATTACACATGGATAGCCTGAAAAAAATTGCTCCATTGCACTCAGAAAGACTGCACTGGCAAAATGTATTCCAAAAGGCATCCTGAGGAATCTGTAGCTACCAAATGGGGTACTGAATGTAGTCAGTAGTGAAGATTTGCGATCAAGCATTACTTGTCAAAATGAACTCTTTGCATCTAAGACAGAAAAAACAGTGGCATTTGGCATAAAGGCTGCAATCTCCTCAACTGTACGCATAAGATGATGAGGTCTTTTTAATGCCTTGTTCAAGTCTCTTGCATCAATGCATATTCTGATTTAATCTGAATTTTTCTTATGAGCAGCTGCTGTGGAAGACATCTACTCAATTGGTTCTGTGACTAGACAAATCACACTGCCACACCATTTTGTCTAACTGAACCTTGACTTTGTCCTGCATAGCTATTGGAACTCTTCTTGCTGGTCTGACCACTGGAATGACCGCTGGGTCTGATTTCATGGAATACACAACTGGAAGTTTGCCTAGTTTGTTGTCTAACACATCAACATACTCTAAGAAAATAGCATCAGTAAAGCTGGTAATGGGACATGTGCTTACATGATGGACTTCTTTGGTAAAAGACAGCAGTTTCATTCTCAAACTGTCTCTGAGACCTAATAATGACTGCACAGGTCATTGGATTTCATAAAATTGCAAGCTGTAGCTGTTCCCAGCTGAATAACATGAAAGCATTTCTGAGCCTTCGGTTTGAATCTCTTCACCTCCATAAGCAACAGGCTTTGCACAACTGACCAAATTAAGTTGCTTACCAGCTCTCACTTTAGCAAATGTTTCTGCTGACATTACATTACACTTTGAACCGGTGTCTACTTTGACTTTGTGGGTTTACCATTGATCAGGACAGTACAAAATACTTCATACTTAGCTAATAAATCTACTGCATCTACATAGAAGGTAGGGTTGCATTTGTTCTATATGGTCAACTTGCTTTTTTGAGTGACCTTTGTTAATAACTGAATGAGACTTGCTTGATTTTCAAATCTTTTGAAAATGGTTCCATTTTTTTAACACTTGTGGCATTGCGGACCAAATGCTAAGCACTTCTCTCTTTTAGACTCATGTTTGGCTCCACAATTACAACAGTTAACAATAAGACTTGACTTGGGTTTTGCTGACTCACTCATACTGTACTGAGCATGCTCCTTTTACTGAACTAATCTTGGAACTTGCTAGAAAGCTCCAGGTTTTCCTTGCCACACCCGCAGGTGTTGTAGCAGCCATGTGCTTAGTCCTGTTTCTGCTTTCCACATTTTGCATGCTGTCGATGTTTGCTCTAGCAGCTGCTGAAACCATTCTCTTATCACTTGTAAGTATACTTGTGTGCATTTCAGTGAGCTCATGGATTTGACAAATTTCTGTGGCTTTGCTTAACATTAAATCACTGTCACAAAGCAAAATCTTTCTCACTGCATTACTATTAGCACCACACACAAGCCTGTCCTTTATTAACTCATCTTTCAAGTTACCAAATCTGTACATTTTAGTTTTATTTCTCAAGTCAGTGATATAAGCTTCAAAAGTTTCACCTGGCTTTTGGTCTCTTGTATAAAATAAGTACCTCTCTAATGTAACATTTGTCTGGGGGTTGCACATTTCTCTAAATTTGTGTTTTAAGCACTCAGGGTCTTCCTTTGTTTTAGCCAGTACCCCGATATGGTGGTTTGCCCCCTCTCCTGTATAAATTTCTGGTACATAGACAAATGAATGCTCTCTTTCAATATCCTCTGACCCATTAAGTTAAGCAAAATGAATGCCCTTGTACATGCATCTTTGTCAGAAAAAGCTGCTTGTATGAAAATATCATATTCCTGCTCAAATGCTCTCCAGTTCTCTGCTATATTATGATCAAACATGAATGGGCCTGGTCTGTGAAATGCCTCTGCAATATCAACACACAGTAGTGAAGGTGCTTGTAATAATGTATGAACATACACATATAAATATATATGCCAGTACTAGTAATTATTCCCAGTAGCACAACAAACTCTTTGAAATAACTACACTTTGCCAAATAAGTCTCTGTAGCACAAGAACACTCTGAAATCACTGTACTTTATGAAACCACTTCTTATCAGTGTAAGAAATACTTCAAAATGACTGTACTTTGTGAATAAATTGTACACAATGGAAAAAGCTCAGAGGAATAAACACTTCGAGATGAATGCATTTTGCAAATAAACTGTACACAGCACAGAGACCTTTCAAAATTGCTGCACTTTACGAAATAACTTTGCACAGTATAAGAAACACTCTGAAATGGCGGGTTTATGCAAATAAATGCACACAGCACAAGAAACTTTTCAAAATGGCTGTACTTTGACTGCAATTTGCAATATAACTATACTTTGCACACAACAAACTCTTTGAAATAATTACATCATAATAAAGCACACACTCTGCAAACACTTTGCACACCCTGAGATACATTGAACAACTCTAGTTATGATTTGAATGGCTTTGGTCAATGCAAAATAGTAGACTTACCCCCAAAACATGATCTTTTACTAAAAAACATGCAGTTGTCTTGCTCTTTAAGCTTAATTTGCCCTTTTATTGTACTTGTTATGCCGAAAGCCACGGTGGTACAGCAGCAGCATTGCTGCCTCACAGCAAGAGGTTCTCCTGTTTGATTCTCGGCTGGAGTGCCTTCTGTGTGGAGTCTGCATGTCCTCCCCGTAGTCGAATGGCCTCCGAAAGACATGCATGAATGGGTGTGCCTTCGCTGAAGGGTGGGTGTCGGGCTAGCAACTCGGCTCCATAAAAATCGAGTACCAGTCATTAGCAGACCGGAGTTCTGCTGTGGCGACCCCTAACCGGGAAAAGCTGAAAAGACAAACAATTGTACTTGTTATGCCTTTTTATCTCTTATCATGCTGAATATACTTTTCTTGTGCCCATTTTACTTTAAACATGCTAGTTATGCAAACCAAAGGTAATTCAGAAATGAGGCTTTGTAATTTAAATAAACTTATAAACAGACTGACTACCACACTCATACATGTTAACGCTCTGGCTGTTTTCTCAAAATGACACAGCTGCCTGCATGTGCTCAGTATTTATATGCATGGGCTACATTTGGAAATGCTTCTTAAAGGTACATACACATGTTCTGATCTACGCATGCTACCTAAATAAGTGTAATACACTTGTTGAATTACATAGAAATATGACCATAGACATAAGGTCTGCTTCCATGATTTGTAAGCACTCTTGCAGATTAATCCTGTACATACAGGAAATTGATTGAATCTGCTGCTAGGTACAGTGTAGGAATGCATATAACATATATCTTCACTTTATGCATGGTCCCTCCACTCTATGTCAATAATAAAGTGAATTATAACACATTTATTTCTCTCCTCAGCTTTTTCATCCTTTACTTAAGTAAGAGCAGCCTCTAAAGTCTGCATACCATAATTTCATAAATATTTTAAAATTTCGTGGCTGATGTTTGAACTATATAGTACTTCTACTAGGGACTGTGTTAGATATGTCAATCTGATTATGCATTGCTGTTCTATAGATTTAGTGTTTGTACTGAGTTGGGAACTACAAGTATTTTTGTTGGAATTACTTTATAGCTTAATCTCTAAACACTGAGAAACAAAATGCTGGTAGCTGAATGACTGCACTGAAAGCTTGTATACTGAATTGTCTTAAGTATATGACACTTTGAAAAAAAAAGCTTCTCACTGTAAACACAGAAAGTATACTTCATGGCCCTCTAGTGGAGAGAGAGAGAGAGAAATAAAATAGATGCCAATCCTTCACCTTGCTTCACATTTAATAGTAAGTGAAGTAACTAATTATATGTATATAAGTGCTATATGAGTAATCCCTGCATGGGGTTGGGAGGGTGGTCTAATGGTTAAGGTATTTGCATTACAAACACAAGGTGCAGCATTTGAGCCTCACAGGGGATACTTAGCAAGGTTTGAGTCTCACAAGGGATACTTAGCTAGACTTAAAATAGCTTGCAAGTCAGTTAGCCTAGTTCTAATCTATGAACCTATCTATAAGCATGAATTTTATCACATGGTGAAAAGGTAGTGTTTTCCGTCACTCTGGAACAATTTGTAGAATTATGTCATGGTTGAACTTCATTATATCAACCATGATGTAATTCAAGGGTTTTCCCCCTTTTTTGAGTTTGTGTGACACTGGAATTAGTATATTTAATGTCTGGTGGGGCTGTGTGTGTGTAAAAACCGTTTTTTGTTTTACTTGTTTGAAATTGCAAATGTAACCTATTGGTTTATATTTGTGATGATTTTAATAGTGATTAATGGTAATCACCTGTGAATTTGTTTGCTGTTTTGTTCTTTATTGTAAACCCATATATGTACTGTGGCACTAATCTGCCAACTACCTATTGTAAATGCTGTCTTGTAAAGATCTTTATGCAAGAGCTGGCACAGGGCAACATAATGCATTGTTAAGCACTACTGTAAGTTCAACACTTCAAAATATAATTATGCATGCACTAACACTGCCATAAGCAGCGCAAATCAGCTCAGCAGTGCTATGCTTAAACAGTACAAAAACATGGTTTTGGTTGCACAAAGTTTTTATGTCTGTATTACTGTTCACAACAATGAACATGCTCTTTAATTATGTTAGCTCACCTAATTAATTTTGAAGTAATGTGTCTGCTCTACGGTGTTTACATTTGTACTGTGTTACCACTTGGTTATCTTATTTTCACCACATCCATCATCGTCATTCTGCAGAACACTGTTCTATGTCCAGTCTTAATGTTTGTCCTGCCAATGCATATAGTGCAAGTTTAAGACAATACAGGTGTTAAATCATCACAACATGAAGCCACAGGGTCATAAGAATTTTTAATTGATAATCAAGTGTTGTGCAACAGTCATGTTGCCTGTTATGTGGAATGTGTCAATGTCCCTCACAGTATCACAATGTACTGTAATGACAGTCTGTACATTACATTATCAAAGTATGTCATTACATGTGAAAATCAGCACGAAGTTACATTGTCCTGTGCACACATATGCATTTGTTGCACATCCTGGGATGAGCAGTAATGTCTCTTCCAAGCACTTATCATTGTAAATATTCCAATATTCAATTTCACATAGGTATTGTGTGTGTTCTACTGTGGCACTTGGGACTAGTAGATTGATCTCTATGTGTGTGTGTGTGTGTGTGTGTGTGTGTGTGTGTGTGTGTGTGTGTGTGTGTGTGTATGTGTGTGTGTGTGTGTATGCATGCATCTATCATTGGGTAGGGTATCCACTTCACATTAGAATGATACATTTAACTGTTTTAACAGCTTCCTTATCCCTAATTTTACAGTAACATCCTCTCTGACACACATTAATGAGGTCATCCTGGCAAAAGTGCAATCTATTCCATGACAGTCAGACTTCTCCTGTGGTGCTTTTGAGCATTACAGCACTCTCTAGAATGTGTAAACTAGATAGGTAGGAGGTTTGATACCCTCATGGAAAACTTGCATGTGTGTGTAATGTGAGTTACTCTTTCCATTTCCCCTGCAGAGGTTGTATTTAAATGTGTACACAGTTCCCTTATAACAATGTATACCGGTATAACCTGAGTGAAACACACAGGTGTTGTTATCTTGACAAACCTACTATCACACCCATGAGAATCAGACTTGTTCTGTGTCACTCATGACTATTACAGTGCTCTCTAAATTGCACAGTCTAGATAGGTAGGAGTTCTAATACTCCACATGGTAGCATTTTTGTGTGTGTGTGTGTGTGTGTGTGTGTGTGTGTGTGTGTGTGTGTGTGTGTGTGTGTGTGGCTGTTTAGAGTTGTGTGAGCATGGATGCATTCAATCTATACTCTCAATACATTTTCAAACACAAAGATGAGTAAAGCATCCCCTAGAGCCACCCTTCACATCCACAACTTCACTGCTAAACAATGGTGTAGCTATCCATACTGTTTGTAATGCAATGTGTACTATTTCTGTGCAGTACATAAAAGAAACCTTATTTACACAGTACTATGTCCACAAATGTGAACTTTCATTCTTAAACTAACAGTATCATGACATGAGAGATAGCCATTTAATGTTTTTAGAGGGAAAGTGATGCAAACATTTGTTAAGTGAAGAGGGGGGAGAATGTTTCCTTCCTTCACGTCAGGTTGTTTGTGTGGCATCTTTAACAGCACACAATTACAAAATTATATTGACTGCCTACACCAGTGGTTCAACACACTGATGAGGTCATTGTTTTGCAAGTGAACTGAAGCTATTTTATAGATAGATTTCATAGATTACTACTAGGCTGACTACCCTTGTGAGTAATTTTAAGCCTAGCCAATTATCCCTTGTGAGACTCAAACCCTGCACCTTGTGTTTGCAAGGCAAACACTTTAACCATTAGGCTGCCCTCCCATGTCAGCTGTCCCCTGTGCTGTCTGCATGTGAGACAGTATTATCAATAATGTGTAAAAAGCTAGGTAGGATGTTTGGACTGGGTCAGTGCTTAACTTATTTATTTATTTATTTTGCATTTGTTTATTTTACATTTGTTGACCAGGTTTGTCCGACTGAGCTAAGTAGCCGCTTTTCAGCAGAGGCCCAGGGAGAAAAGCTCCACAGGTTAGACAGCTTATCATTTATAAAAGTAAACAATCATCAGCAAAATTCCATAAAATATTCAAAGAAAACATACATGGAAAAACAAAGATTTATAAAAGAATAATAATAGTTTTGCCACCAGACTTAAAAACTTACATAATTCAGAAAGGTATATAAGTAGTGTGCTTAGGATGAAGATTTAGAATGATTAATGAGAGACTGGGTCTAGGAAATTAGAGAAAGTTATGATGATAAGTAGATGGGGAGCAGATACTGGAATGCAGTTAGGGTTGATCAGATATTTATGAGTGATAAGATATTTAAGATATTCTGCAAGTCTGACTGCCAATGCAGTCATGATTTTGTTACACACATATGTAGTGAAAACCTTTATAAGCTCTGATTGGCTGTGAAAATAATTTTACAAACTAAATCTTATTGGCAATACATTGATGATGTCATCCCTTCATAGATGCTATCTGTCCTAATTGCATACCTCTCAACACAAAAAAATCTAACAAAAAAACAATAAAAATCAAGAAGCCTTTGAAAGTCTAAGGTGAAAGCACTTAGTCGTTTTGTTTTAAATAAACAAGTTCTCGTTTACTCCAAGTGTTCAGAATTTGTATTGCTTTTTTGTTCATAGGTTCATAGGTTCATAGGCTGATACTAGGCTATCTGCCCTAGGGCATTTATAAGCCTAGCCAGAGTGTGTTTGGCTTTCGCTACCCTTTTAGATTAGTTGACTGTGCCTCTGTATAGTAGGTCACAGAAGATAGCCCTTTTAAGGTTAGTTTACTGTGCCTCTGTCTAGTAGGGACACAGAAGAGATCCCAGGGGTAAACCTACGATCTCCCATCCACTCGTCAAGATTTCTCTTGAAGATGGTCATTGAGGGGCTCTGCCTAACATGGGATATGAATCTGTCCCTCCAGCATGTCCTATTTATTTCTGTGCTGAGGTGTAAGTCCCTGAAGCGTGTAGCTCTAAGGGATTTGGATTTCCTGAGGTGGAGCATGTCCATTAATTCTGGTTTGGACATGGCTTTATACGTCAGGCACAGATCACCTCTGAGTAGGCGGTAAGCAACTGAGTAGAGCTGGAGTTTCTTTAGCCTAACTGCGTAGGGCATCTGTTTGAGTCCCTTGATCCTCTTGGTGAGGTACTTTTGGGGTCTTTCTAGTTGCTGCAGGTGTCGGGTAACGTACATCCCAAATGGGGCATTGTATTCAATTATGGGCCTTATGAGTGATGAGTAGAGGGGCACAATGACCTGTCTTGTTCTAGATGTGAGCCCTTTCATGATAAGGTGGGCTATATAGAAGGTCTTTCTGACCACTTTGGCAACGTGATTGTCAAAGGAGAGATTGCTATCTACTTAGGTCCCCAAATCTCTAATTACTTCTTCCATACTTAATGGATTACCACCTATGTGGTAATTTGTGGGCACTTTGTTTTTCCCAAAGGGGATGACTATGTACTTTTTGGCATTTAGCTTTAGGCCATGGCTCTGGCACCAGTTATCCGTCTCTGTGAGACCCTTTTGGAGGATGCTTGTGTCAGTCAGCGAGTCGATTATGGCACCCAGTTTACAGTCATCTGTGAACTTGGTCAGCCATAGTTCTCCCGTGTTAGCCTGTACCTCAGAGAAATATATACCGAACAAGAGAGGTCCCAGGACAGAGCCTTGTGGGACGCCACTTGTAACTGGTTTAGAGTCTGACATGGCACCTGCAATTCTGACCATGTGGGTTCTATCCCTGAGCCAGTTTGCAACCCATCTTGTGACATAGGGGTTGATATTTAAGCTGGTGAGCTTATTTATGATGCCTGAGTGGGGTATTGTGTCGAAGGCTTTTGTGAGGTCCAGGTAGGCTGTGTGGACTACCTTCCCTTCATCTATGGCTTTGGTGACTATTTCAAAGAATCGACCAGGTTCAAGAGGCAAGATCTGCCCTTAACAAAGCTGAATTGGGTAGGATCCAGTGTTTGGAGGTTTCCAATGTCTTTGTTTATGAGTTCCATGATGATATGATCCATAGCTTTGCAGACCAGGCTAGTCAGGCTTATAGGGTGATAGTTTCCGGGGTCCGTTGTGGAACCACCTTTGTGGAGTGGGACCACTGTTGCTGTAGCCATTCCTTGGGTACATATACTGTAGTAAGGCTGAGATTGAACAGTGACTTTATGTGAGGGTTCAGTTCTTCTTGGAGCTCATTTAAGATGCAGCCCGGGACACCGTCTGGTCCCATTGATGCTGTGTTTTTTTTCTTTGGAGAGGGCAGCTCTCACCTGTGCATCTGTGATGTCAGGGAGGCTACACTCTGTTGGGATAGACATTTGCTCTTTTGGGGGGGAAGGGGGGAGAAGTTTGCACTGAACCTGTCTGCCAGGATGTTGGCAATGTCTGTGGGTTCAGTGTATTTTTTGTCATTTAGCACTAACTCAGAGCATATCTGGGAGTTGCCACCTGGGTTCCTGACATAACTAAAGAAGGCCTTATGATTATCTTTAGCATCTTGTGCAATTTTTCTTTCAAAGCTGGCCTTAGATAATTTTATGAGGGATCGTAGTTTCTTGCTAGTACTGATCAGAGATGCCTTCCCTTTTTGGGATTTTGCTCTATCATGTAGTAGCTTCCTCCTTCTGTTGTATAGCTTATTTATGGCTGGGGTCCACCAGACAGGTCTCCTGTCTTTGGAGGAGTGAGTCTTGGTTTTATTTGGGATAGCACGATCCATGCATTCCTGTAGGTATCCATAGAATGCGTTTGTAAAGGATTCTGTGGTTTGGGCCATATTTTCCACTGGCCCTGGGGCTTTGAAGGATTCCACCTCGGTTTTGAGAAGTGTGAAGTTTGCTTTTGAAAAGCTCTTCACCGTGGATTCCTTGGCTGGGGGTGGGGACGGGATATGGATGTCCAGTGAGATTAATTTATGGTCAGATCTTACCAATGAGGGGTATTACTCTGGTATGGAACAACAAAAGAATGAAAGGCAGGACACTGCTGTAATTCCTCCATTTAATAAAAACACACAAAACTCCAATAGTAAGCACTTTCGGATTAAAACCCTTCATCAGACAAGTCAAAACAATTAAAGCCACAATATTTAAATACAAAGACAACCAATCAAATGTCAGTAAAAAACCCGCCTTTTCTGCAGGGCAGGCTTAAGAGGAACCATATCGTTTAAACCAGGGTGCCTATGGGCCATAAGCTCAATAATCCAGCGTGACTCCAAAGATTCAGTAAGTAATTTCACGTCCCCTCCTCTGTTGCCTAACCTCACATTGGCCACTGCTTTAAATACAAAGGAATGTGTAGGATGTGACTCAACATGTTTATACAGAGCATTGTGGATATCTTTATTCCTAATTGAAGACAAATGCTGAAGAATCCTGACCTTAAACATCTTGTTGGTCATGCCCACATAGAAACCAGTACAACAAGTGCACTCCCCCAGGTAAACAAGATTGGAGGTTCTGCACGTGGCCCTGGCATCAAAATCAAAAATCCTGCCACTTACAGGGTGTACAAAAGTGGTTACCCTATTGATATGGGAACATGCTTTGCAATTACCACAAGGAACACTACCTCCCTTACTTAAAAGAGGCCTGGGAACAACCAAACTCTTTTCACCACATAACAAATCCTTCAGATTTTTGTTCCGCCTATAGCCAAAGCAAGGGGTGGGCCCTACCATATCACGTAATCTATTATCACTCCTAAGAATATTCCAATTCTTATTCACAATACCCCTGATATCACCAGTGTTGCTGCTATAAGTGAAGTATAACTTGGGATGCTCCGCTCTCATTCTAGGGCCTGAACGCAACACCTCTTCTCCCTCAGTGCATCTCAGCCAAGGTTTGAACCTACCTGTCCTATGTGAGCTCCCATTGGCTACAACACGGCTAACAAGGTGTTTCTCATACCCCCTCACCAAAAGACACTCCTTCAGCCCACTGATCTCCCGATCAAAGTGAGCATCTTCCAAACACAACCTGGATGTCCTACAAACCTGTCCCTGAACAATGTTGGAAAACAAAAAGCGGGGATGCATACTGTCATAACTTAATAAACTGTTTTTCCAACAATCCTTTTTGTGTAATCTGGAAGAAAAGCCTTCACCAGTACGCGTAATACAGACATCTAAGAAATCTATACTATGATCTGAGTATTTCAGAGTAAATTTAAGGAATGTGGTAGTAGAGTGAAGATATCCCACAAAACTTTCCAATAAAGACAGATCACCCCACCAAAAAACAAAAATATCGTCCACAAAACGAGTGTATGCCACCACATGTCGCATCCACTCATGATGACCCAAAACAAAGACTCTTTCCCAGAACGAAAGAACCAAATTTGTGTAAGTATTAGCACAGGGGGTGCCCATGGCAACCCCCTGTGCTTGCCTAAAAACCTGTTGGCCTCCAATAAACACATTATTTTCTAATACAAGGGAGAGAAGCGTTTGTACCAGATTTATCTTAGAATCCAACTCATCCAAATCACGCATAACTTGTCCAACTGCCTGTATACCGTAATCATTGCTAATCACCGTAAATAGGCTCTGGACATCCAAAGTGGCCATCAACAACCCATCACAAAAGTGATGTTGATTAACATCTTTAACAACCTGTAAGAAACCCCCTGTATCCTTCAGAATGTTAGGCAACTTGTCAACCAAAGGCCTAAGGGTATGTTCAAGCCAAATTGAGACATTTTCCGTCACCCACCCTCTCCCAGATACAATGGGACGAAAGGGTGGATCCACCAAGGATTTATGGATCTTAGGTAAAGCTTTAAAAACAGGAATGACTGGCTTTTCTATCAACAGGAACCTTTGTAGATCTTCACTAATCTTAAATTCAAAACACAACCCCTTTATGCAGCTATGCACCCTGTCCACCATCGACTTGACAGCAAGGGGACTAATCTGGACATAGGTTTTAGCATCCGATAACAAATCTTGAATCTTGGAGTCATAAAACGCTGTGTCAAGCACCACTACTGCTCCTCCTTTGTCGGCCATTTTTATGACCAAATTTCTATTATTAATCAGATCTAAAAGTGCTTTCTGTTGTGCTTGTGTCAAATTATAAAACCTGCGAAAATCACATGCCTTAAAATATTCCTGCAAATCTCGCTCACAACTGTTAATGGAAAGGCACTTAAGCCCGCCCTGCAGAAAAGGCGGGTTTTTTACTGACATTTGATTGGTTGTCTTTGTATTTAAATATTGTGGCTTTAATTGTTTTGACTTGTCTGATGAAGGGTTTCAACCCAAAAGCGCTTACTATTGGAGTTTCGTGTGTTTTTATTAAACGGAGGAATTACAGCAGTGTCCTGCCTTTCATTCTTTTGTTGTTTGTTTCTTTTGGATTGGAGGACTTTGGCATTGGCACTAAGATTTTACTTTGGTATGGAACACAGAGTCCCCATGTTGGTGATGATCAGGTCTAATATGTTTTCCCCTCTTGTGGGAGTGGTGACCAGTTGTTCCATAGCATTTGAGTTTATAAATTCTAGGAAGCATTGGGTGAGGGTGTTGGGGCTTGAGTAGTGCTCCCAGTTTATGTTTGGGTAGTTGAAGTCACCCAATATGATGGTGTTTGGAGAGACCTTCATATTCTCCAGTGTTCTCAGGAAAGCTGAGTGGGGTTCCTGAGTTTGGGAGGGTGTTTTGTAGCAGGCTACAAACTGAAAGTAAGTTTTGTCCACTGTTAGTTGCACATGGATGGTCTCTGATGCTTCGTGCAGTGCCACTAACCTGGAGGTGTGGGTATCTTTGATGAATAGGGATACTCCCCCTCCTTTTGTGGTTCGATCCGAGTTTTGGGTCCGAAAAGCATGGTATGAGGTATAACCTGGTAGTGCTGGGGTGCTCTCGGGAGCCTTGAACCAGGTTTCTGTTACTGCACAGATATCAATATTTTCCATACTGAGGAGAGCCTCGAGTGCATGCATCGTGAGGTTTAGACTTCTGGCGTTGAGCAGCATTACCCTTAGTTTCTTTTTCCTTGTGTTGTCTATGGAGGTGGGTTTGTCTTTTGAGCCTTGCCTAAAAAAGGCACTATGGGGGTGGCAAGAGCCTTAGCCAGTATTCAAAAGCCCAGGGGAGACAGGTGCAAGCCGTCCCTAGAGAAGCAACGTGGCTTGTCGAGCATGTCATCCCAGGCTGACAGACACTGGATCCCCTATGAATGACACCAATACTTTAGCCAGTTGTTAAAATTGATCATTTTGTCTTTATACTGTGTCATCATTCTTGGTGAGGGTAAGATGCTACTCAAGGTCAGGGTCATACTGGCCTGGGATACAGGATCAGAGATCTCCTCTATGTCTCTTTTCATGTAGTCCAGGGAGGTATGTCTCAGGTCATTCACACCAGCATGGACAATGACGGAGTCATATTTGTACTTGCTTTGGAGTGACCTGAGTGCTTGTGTTATGTGGCGGATCCTGTCACCCAACAGGCAGCTTACAGTGACCTTCTCCTTGTTCAACCTGGTGAGTGAGACGTCAGTGTGTCTGACAATAGTCACCTATTACAAGTGTATTAGGTGTGTTGTTTAGCCTTAAGGGCTGTGGCTGTGTGGCACACTGACTTTGTGAACTATGTGATATGTGAGTATTGTTGTGGGGTAGCAGTTGCTTGGATGTCTGCTTTGGAGGTCTCTGCTGCTTGGGAAGATTTTTATTTAAAGCCTCCAAGTATGCTTTTGTGTGTTTATGTGTTTGGTTTGCTGTTGCAATAGGTCTATGTGAGACTGGATTTGTGGTGTGTGTGGTTACCTTCTCTGCCTGACTGACTGCGCGAGTACTGGGTTGAGAGAGCTCAGCCTCCAGTTTGGCTATATAGTTGCATCTCTCACATATATTTGAGCTTGTTGGGAGGAGGAGAGGGTGGTCTGTATACATAAGGCAGTTGTAACATTGCCTCAAGATTCCCAGATTCACCAGCTGGACTGGAGAGTAAACCCGAAACTGACTTTTGGACATGCCAGAATAGTATAAAGAACTACTTTTTGACTGATCAAAAAGGACCAATAAGGAGCCAAGTACTTTAAGGGAGTATAAGAGGGTGTAGTGCTTTAGTTTATTAGTGCTTACTTATAAGATTACTTATACGAGCAACTGCAGGGCTTTAGAATGAAAATAGAGTGCTTACTTTGAGATTTAAAACGGTTCTAAGGGAAAAAGTGAAGAGCAGACTTTGTGGAGCTGGGAATAGTTTAAACCCATTTTAGCGGCGCTGTCTGATGCTGCTCTATTCTTAAAATTGTGCAAAACTGCGCAAATGTGGATTTTAAAGCAGGGAAACTGAGAGAGATAGGAATTCACCCAAAACGGCCAATAAGCTACTAGTTTCAGGGCTGAGACCACTCCTCCAGGGACAGATAGACTGCTCAAAGCTCCCCACTCTCACTGGTGAACAGAGAAGCTTCCTCCTATCCAAATAAGGATATGGGCAACACAGGAAACTATACCACAGTCCGGAATTCAGCAAAACCTGAAATCTGGACTAATCTATTTCAGCAAAGGCGGGAAAAGAGAATTTTTTTTTTTTTTTTCAGGAAACAGCAGAAAAACACACAGAAAACACTGTAAATGCTATAAACAGGCTAGCGCACTTTAGTGTTATGTTCAGTGTGTCTGTTGGCACAGTTTTTGTTTTTTGTTAATAAAAAAAAATCTAGACAAAGCCAAAAATAATGGGGGGACAAAGCCCCAAAATAGGGACAGTTTTATATTTTGCTCTTATAAACTTAGAAAATTGTTAGAACAAAATGTTTTGTATTACCATGAATTTTCTGAAGGATATGAAGTCTGAAACTCAAATGACTGTCATTATTTAGTGAAGTCAGTCATCACTGATTGGCCAAAAAAAAATTATGTGGAACACACCAAAAATATGAGGCAAAAATGTGGATATTCTGTAAAAATCCAGACAGCTGAAAGGTATGTCCAATTGCATTCAGTGTTCTCCTGTTGTGCTGGCTGCTGATAATGTGCTGTATTGATGTCTTAAGTGGATAGATAGATGGTTCAGTTTCATCACTTCTTCAACAGAGTGATGATTATTACTGTCATATAACATTGGACACCTCACAGCAACCTGTATTAACATTGGACACCTCAAAACCACCTGTATGCATCCATCTAATTATGAGCTAGAATTACAGTGGCACTCTTTAACACTAGGAAATCATAGTATCAACAAGGAGAATAACATTTTGTCCACTCAGTGTTTACGTAGCACTAATATACCTATAGTATGTTACATCTGGAGTGGGCATTCTCCTGTGTTGCATGACTTTGATAGTGTGTTTTCTACATGTTGTAACTACATATGCAGGATGCTGGAGTCCAGTTGTTAGTGTGTCCTTTACTCTTATACTTTGTATAATTTCCTGCAAAGACATATATGATGTCTAGCTGTACAGTGTTATTGTGCACTTCAGATGCCTTTTAGCATAACCATCCAGCTTATAAACAGTGGTGATGTCATCCATTTAACTGTGTACTGTCTCAGTTGTACTTCAACGATTTGGGCACAGAAATTTAGCTTGCAATCTTCAGTAGTTATAGGAAATCCATCCATTACTGCTCTGACTAAGTTGTTGTCAGGTTTATTGTGAATGTACATGTCACTAACAGTGTTGTCATGCACATAGGCTTTGTACACATATAGATTTTGGTCCCTCTTACCAAGAGTGGTGACAATTTGTCACATAGCAATGCTTTTATTTAGAGAGATGATGATATTGGCTTCCATGTTCTTACATTACATATGTAGGCAGTGTTATCCTCTATCATGGGGAAATGAGACGACATGTTATCTGTTGATAATGTACTACAGCAATCACAGGCACACATATCCCTTGCAGGAAGTACATGATGCCATGCCTTCACATAACCACATACTGTATGTCACCCTTGTAGTAACATTTCTTTTGTGGTACATTCATCCTGGGAAATATCCATG
Organism: Protopterus annectens; assembly: GCF_019279795.1. Lineage (NCBI taxonomy): Eukaryota > Metazoa > Chordata > Ceratodontiformes > Protopteridae > Protopterus > Protopterus annectens. The sequence goes on along the minus strand of NC_056741.1, from coordinate 459,457,003 downwards.
TATTGTCTGCTGTCACATGCTTATGTGTTCAACATCCACATTCAGTGTTTGCTAGCATAGTTGGGCCTTATACTGCAGTGCATGACTGACATGTCCATGGTGATCCTGTGTCCATTGAAATTGTGATGGATCTCCATGATCCCTTTCATTCCAGATATTTTTTACCACACACACACACACACACACACACACACACACACACACACACACACACACACACACACACACACACACACACACACAGGTGATATAATAATTTAGCATAGGTGGTTTGTCATAGTAGTTATATGACCTCCCCTGTGGACCTTTTGGTTCATCCAGATGTCATTAGTCAGTAGAGTCACATTACTTGCTGTTCAATTCCTGACAGGGGCAACATTATATAAATGTCATGCCATTATAAAACATGTCATATGCAGTTATTTGTATCCACTTTTATCTTAGACAATGATATATCATCACAGGTTGTGACTGCATGGCATTTAAATGTTTATTCGGGGCATGCTGTGCTGTGAATGCTCCTGTGGAATGGGCATTAAGTATTGGTATTTATAGCATACCTACATTTATAGCATACCTATACAGATATACTGATGTTCATTTCTGGGACGGTGTGTGTACTATATGATGGAAATAGCTTCCTTGCCAAAGACAATCAATCATATTGTAATGCTCAGCATGTTGTGCAGACATTAACATGTGTAGCTTGTGTCTGGCATTCTAACTCTGATTGTTCATATGATATCCATACTTCCTGTGTTGACACACACATTCATTTCAGTTATTTGTGACAGCCTCCATTGTTATCTGATATGTCACAGGCAGTTAATACAAAACTCTAGAAAGTGCCTTGTATAATAGGCAGGGATTTGAATCTGGTAACATCTGTCTGTCAGACTTACACACACTTGAGCATGCTTTTTCATGTATCGTCATACCATGTAGGTCATCAATACACCTCATATGGTATGAGAGTGTTGTCTGCCTTTCAGGGGTGTTCTTCCTTATGTAACTGATATGCATATGTCCATGACACTCCTGATTGTTATGCATCTCTGTGATATCTTTTCTGGCATGAGCTCTAACATGACTTAATGCAAATGTTTCTTAGGTCATTCATTGCTCATATGCATTACCTATTCACAAGATAATTATGCCTTGTATTGCATGTTGTCCTCTACACATGTGTTTAATACTGCCCTAGTTTCCATCACAATATACAGCTTATAGGCAGATGTGTGATTCCACAAAGGTGTCTATCTGTATGGAATGCAGGACGACTGTTAGGAGATGTAATTGGTCCTCTGTTACAACACTTTTTATTGTATTACTACTGCTGAATTGCTGTTCTGTTGCTGTTCTCTGCAATAGCATGTGGGCATGCCCAGTATTAGTATGTCACGCATGTATGCAAATCAGCAAAGGTAACACTGGACTCCTGACATGTTATCCCCTCAGTCTTGACATCGGTTATATATGTATGTTGTTTCTTATTAGATTGCCATGTATCATTTACATAAGCATACAACACTAGCCTGTCTATTACATGCTCAAATGTGAAGAACACCTTTCCTATTGGTGCCACTCTCAGTTTTTTGCATACATGCCTATTTCTGAGTTACCTGACATTACAGCTGCAATGTCCTTTTGTTCTTGTGTAAACATGGGGAGATGGATATTACATCAGTGCTGCAAACTTTCATACATCCATTCCCTGTATATATATCCTTATATGATATGCATGCACTCTGTACATTCACCCCATAATGTATCTTCTGTCCTTGAAAACTGTTATCTGAAGTCAACCATTTAATTAAAATGTATATCAAATCTACACTCCCCTTTGTTACAATTCTGCTTTATGCCCCTATCCACATCCTTTCTCAGTACGTCCATTATTATTTATGTGTGTACCTTCAGGATTGACATTTGCAGTAAATAGCATTATACTGCATCTATATTATATGCTCGAAGAGACTTTTCTTCGAACATATAATCATCGACAACTAAAGAGCGAGTGTTCTAAAACGCGAATGGCCACATCTGCAAATTTTTTCCTTTGAAAAAAAATTCACAGGGCTGTACAAAAAAACCCCACAAACTTCAAAACCCTAATCAAGTGGGGACTTTGCCCTCCACCCCACCTCGACATGGGTACTGTGACCCCCATACCCCTCCTAACTAAATATACCAACTCCAAGATCACTCTTCATTGGGGAAAAGGTCATTTCACGATAACGGCCAATTGAATTTTTTTTTCCGAGGAAAAAATTTGTGGATGTGGCCATTTGGAGTTTAGAGCATTCACTCTTTAGGTGTTGATGATTATATGTTCAAAGAAAAGTCTCTTTGATCATATAATATATAAACCCATTATATTATGTCTCTGTACTTGCCCTTAATATGTGTGGACTACAGTATGTCCTCATATCTGAGCACAGCCTAGGTGTGATCTATTTTGTTTACATTGTGTGCTGCTGCATGCAAGTGCCTTTCCATGACCTTGAATACTATTGCTGGCCACAAAAGGTGCTTGCATCAGTGTAGGCATGCTGAGCAGCATGCATGCACTCATCGAGCTAACCTTCTTACATTGTTATTGAATCCCAGGGTATATCTTATCTGTGCTACTTTTTTTTATTTTAGTAAAGTTCATTTAGTAATGTTTAAGCTGTTATGGTGTTATGGCTAACATCCCTTACACACACACACACACACACACACACACACACACACACACACACACACACACACACACACACACACACACACACACACACACACACACACACACACACACACACACACACACACACACACACACACACACACACACACACACACACACACACACACACACATAAAATGATTATAGGTTCATAGGTTCATTGGTAGGTACTAGGCTATCTGCCCGAGGGCATTTATAAGCCTAGCCAGAGTGTGTCAGCTTTCACCGCCCCATTGATTAATTAACTGATCCTCTGTCAAGCAGAGTCAATGAAGTGATCCCAGGGGTGTATTTTCTGTTACCCATCCACTCGTCAAGGTTTCTCTTGAAGAGTGTTAGTGAGGGGCTCTGCCTGATGTAATTTAGAATTTTGTTCCAAAGCATGGGGAGTCTCTGTGACAGGAATCTATCCCTCCAGCATGTTCTATTTATTGTTGTGGCGAGGTTTAGCTCACTAGAGCATGTGGCTCGCAGTGACTTGGATTTCTTTAGGTGGAGCATGTCCATCAATTCTGAGTTGGACATGGCTTTGTTTGGCTTTGTAAGTCAGGCAGAGATCACCTCTGAGTAAGCAATATGCCACTGAGTACAGCCAGAGTTTTTTCAGTCGGGCTGCAGAGGACATATGTTTGAGGCCAGTAATCTTCTTGGTGAGGTACTTTTGTGGTCTCTTCAGCTGTTGGAAGTGTCTTGTGAGGTACATCCCAAATGGGGCATTGTACTCTATGATGGGTCTGATGAGTGACGAATAAGGGGCACTATAACCTCTTTATTTCTAGATGCAAACACTTTAGTAATTAGATGGGCCACATAGAGGGATTTCCTAACTACTTTGGCAAAATGATTGCCAAAGGAGAGATTACTATTTACTTGAGTCCCCAAATCTCTTTTTATTACCACTTCTGTATTAAGGGGACTGTCACCTATGTAGTAATTTGTTTTTTCCAAATGGGATGACTATGCATTTTGTGGCATTTAGCTTGAGGCCATGCCTTTGACACCAGGTGTCTGTCTCAGTAAGGCCCTTTGGAGGATGTCCGTGTCAGCTGGAGAGTCAATTATGGCTCCCAGTTTGCAGTCATCGGCAAACTTGGTTAGCCATAGTCCTCCTATGTTTGCCTGTACTTCTGAGAAGTATATACTGAACAGTAGGGGTCCCAGGACCGAGCCTTGTGGGCACCACTTGTGACTGGTTTAGAGTCGGACCTGGAGCCCGCTATTCTTACCGTGTGAGTTCTGTCTGTAAGCCAGTTGGCAACCCATCTTGTGACGTAGGGGTTTATGTTCAGGCTGGTGAGTTTTTCTGTAATACCCAAGTGGGGAATGGTGTCAAAAGTCTTGGCGAGGTCAAGGTAGGCTGTGGGAACAACCTTTCCCTTATCTATGGCCTTGGTGACTGTCTCAAAGAAGTCAACCAGGTTTAGTAGGCATGATCTCCCCTTAACAAAGCTGAACTGGGTCGGATCAAGTGTTTGGAGGTTCCCAATGTCTTTGTTAATGAGTCCCATGATGATGCGTGCAGACCAGGCTAGTCAGGCTTATAGTTACCAGGGTCAGTTGTGGCCTCTCCTTTGTGGAGTAGAATAACTGTTGCTGTGTGCCATTCTGTGGGCATGTAGCCTGTGGAGAGGCTGAGGTTGAACAGTGTGTTTAGGTGGGGCTTAATTCGTTCTGTAGTTCGGGAAAGACGCAGCCTGGGACACCATCTGGCCTCATTGACACTGTGTTTTTGGCTTTTGAAAGGGCTATTTTCACATGTGCGTCTGTGATTTCCAGGACACTACATTTTCTGGTATTGTCGTGGGCCCTTTTGGGGGTGAGAGGGGGTGAAGTTTGCACTGAATCTATCTGCCAGGATGTTGGCAATATCAGTAGGTTCAGTATATTTTATGCTATTTTGCACTAGTCCAGTGCATATCTGCAATTGCCATTTAGCTTCTTAACATAGCTAAAGAAGGTTTTGTGGTTATCTTTTGAATCCTTGGCTATTTTTGTTTTGAAGTTAACCTTGGATGATTTTATGAGGGACCTTAGTTTCTTACCGATACTGATCAGGGATGTCTTTCTTTCTTGGGATTTGCTTTTTTTCTGAACTAGTTTCCTCCTGCTATTGTATAGCCTGTTTATGGCAGGGGTCCACCAGACTTGTTTCCTTCTCTTAGAGGAGTGAGTCTTGGTTTTGCTAGGGATGGCACAATCCATGCATCCTTGTAGGTGCTCATAGAGTGCACTTGTAAAGGTTTCTGCATCTTGGGTAGCGTTATCCTGTAGCGTGGGGGCTTTGAAACTTACTGTCTCTGTCTTAAGTAAGGTGAAGTTTGCTTTAGAAAAGTTTTTTACTGTGGTTTCCTTAGTCGGGGGTGGTGGTTGTGGGGTGTGGACATCCAGAGTGATTAGTTTATGGTCTGATCTAACCAGTGATGGGTTGACCTATGTTGTGGAACACCTGTCGCCCATGTTTGTGATGACCAGGTCCAATATGTTTTCAGCTCTGGTAGGGGAGTTTACCAGCCTAGCCAGGCATTTGAGTTGATGAATTCCAGGAAGTGCTGGGCCTGGGAGTTTGTACTCCAGTAGTTTTCCCAGTTAATGGTAGGGTAATTGAAATTGCATAATATCAGGGTGTTCGGTAGGACCTTCATGTTTTCCAGTGTCTCCAGAAAGGTGGAGTGGTGGTCCTGGGTCATGGAGGGTGATCTGTAGCAGGCCACAATTTGCATTGCAAATTTGCCTGATGGTAGTTGCACATGGATGATCTCAGAGGTATCATGCTGCGCCACTAACCTGGAGGTGTACGTATCCTTGATGAATATGGATACACCACCTCCTTTTGTGTTTCGGTCCGTGTTCTGTGGCCAAAATGTGTGGTACGAGTTGTAGCCTGGTAGTGCTGGGGTGCTCTCTGGAACTTTGAGCCAGGTTTCAGTTACTGCACAGATATCGATGTTCTCCATACCGAGGAGTGCTTCGAGCACGTGCATTTTGAGATTTAAACTCCTGCGTTGAGTAGCATAGCCCTCAATTTTTGCTAATTGTGCTGTTTGCAGAGGTGGGTTTGACTTTTGAGCCTTGCCTAAAAAAGGCACTATGGGGGCAGCAAGAGCCTTGGTCAGTATTCAAAAGCCTAGGGGTGACAGGTGCAATCCATCTCTTGCGAAGCAATGCAGCTTGTTGAGCATGTTGTCCTAGGCTGACAGACACTGGATCCCCTTTGAATGATACCAGAAGCTTAGCCAACTGTTGAAATTGATAATTTTTTTCTTTATACTGAGGTATCATTCTTGGTGAGACCAGGATGCTACTCAGGGTCAGGGTCATACCAGCCTGGGCTACATGATCAGAGAGCTCTTCCATATCTCTTTTCTTGTAGTCCAGGGAGGTACGTCTCAGGTCATTCACACCAACATGAACAATGACAGAGTCATATTTGTACTTGTTCTGGAGTGACCTGAGTGCTTGTGTTATGTGGCAGATTCTGGCTCTCGACAGGCAGCTAACAGTAACCTTCTGCTTGTCCAGCCTAGTGAGTGGGATGTCAGTGTGCCTGACTATAGAGTCACCTATTACTGGTGTGTTAGGTATGTTATTTTGCCTTAAGGGCTGTGATTGTGCGGCACATTGATTTTGTGTTTTATGTGTTGTCTGGTTTGTGACGGGAGGTGCAGGTTGTTTGGGTGTCTGCTTTGGAGGTCTCTGGTGCTTTTGCAGGTTTTTATTTAGAGCCTCCGAGTATGATTTTGTGTATTTATGTGTATTTTTTGCCAGTGCTGGTTTAATAAGTCTATGTGTGGCTGGAGGTGTGGTGCAAGTGTTAACCTTCTCCTCTTGACTGTCTGTTGCAGTCATGGGTGGAGACAGTTAGTATACGTATCTCTCTATATAGATATATTCACTGTTGCTTTTCAAAGAAGAGGGTAAACATTATTTCCACTGTTGGTTAACACATGTCTCCCATTACACTGATTAGGCCTACTACTATTGAAGACATATTAATTGGTGTGTTTCCATTTGGCTTAATCAAGAGCAGCCAGGTAATTAAGGCATAGTGTTAGCAGTACAACTGTGCTGGGAAGAAAGTTGTGAGAATTTGGATAATTCTGCCAGCCTTCCCTGTGAGTGTGTGATTGTGTGTGTGTGTGTGTGTGTGTGTGTGTGTGTGTGTGTGTGTGTGTGTGTGTGTGTGTGTGTGTGTGTGTGTGTGTCTGTGTGATATTACTTTGTGTGAAAGGTAGTTATCATGGATAAAGGAGTAATAGAAGACATTAGTTTGCAAAGAGACCAGTGAGAATTGAGGCTGGGTGTGCTTAGCTAAAGCCTCAGCTGTATAAGTGGCCTGTACGCAGTCCTGTCTGGGTGTGGATGCTGGAAGTCCATACCTGGGTGGCTGTGCATATTCACTTTATACTCTTATGGCTATGTTGTACTTTGTGAATTAATTATTAAAATAAACTTGTGTGTACTTTATTGCCATTATTTCAGCCTTGGCTGGTAGGACTTGTGTGAAATGTCTTGCTATTGCGTCAACTTTGCTTAGCAGTGATTGATTCAAGCCCCATTGTTGCCAGTCATCTCAATGTCACAGTTGGTGGCATCCTGCCATCTGGAGGGCACAACACGGCACTATTATCACATCAGTTACATTGTCAGTAGTAGTGCCACCCGTCCATCCCATTTGGTGCCAAGTGGTGAGGATACTGGAATTTTAGTTATTCAGCCTGAAGCAGCTTTGCTATCAAAACTGTGTGTGTGTGTGTGTGTGTGTGTGTGTGTGTGTGTGTGTGTGTGTGTGTGTGTGTGTGTGTGTGTGTGTGTGTTAACTATCACAGTCATAAGGTAAATATATGGTGGTTTGGTTGTGCACAGCAATCATTTTATTTTTCATTCAGTTTGGAATACTAAGAGGCAGAAAAGGAACTTTTGTAATGCAAGTTAGTTTAAGAGCCGACAGAAAGTAGCTCTTCTAACAATTATGCTAAAATGTCAGCAGCACAACTAATAAAGGAATGTGAAACAAGAGGAATTCAGCAAACTAATATTCCCAGAGAGGTGATAGCAAAACCTTTGTGCACAATGCAGTTTGGAAAGAGTATGTAGAAGGTAGACAAAGGACAGTCAGCTACAGCTCAAGTGGACTTTAAAGCTCATCTGAAATTATAGAGACTGGCACTTGAAATGAGGAATATGTAACTCAAGGAGGCAAAAGAATTCAACAACTTGAAGCAGAAGAAAGAGAGAGAAAAGCAATGCCAACATGAAAAGGTGATGTTGTCCTACACCATAGACACGAGTCAGAGGAAAGAAAAATCACATCCAAGAATTCCAGGTCAGTACAAAACCGTTTTCCCGAATACAAAGAGAGGGTTGATTTGGATAGCTTTGTAATGGGCCTTTGAAAGGATGTATAATCAGCACCAAGTTGACCAAAGTCAGTGAGGTTTTTATTTCCTTTCTCTTATGTAAAGCAAAATATGCCCTGTCTAATTATATTCATGCTGATTACTTTAATTATGCCATAGTTAAAGAATGATTACTTGTTATAAATTGCACCAGAGTTATGCAGAAAGAGGTTTAGACACTGGAGAAGAAAGGCAGATGAAAGTGTGACTGAATATATTCCAGGAATCAGCATTTTTTTCACAGATGGGTTGGTGGATATAAGGCCACCACAATTAAAATGTTTGCAGAACTTTTGGTGTAGGAACAAGCTCTTAGAACTATGCCTGAGGGCATAAGGATTTGGTTGGGAGGCTGGAAGTGTAACATTATTGAGGAGATGGTAAGGAAAGCAATCGTTACCTAACTTGCAGGTTAGGAGGGGAGATCCAGCACTGCACATGAGTATAGGAAGCCATGGGGGTAAGCCTAAGCCATCCCAGTAAGTTATGCAGGATAAGGGAAAAGTCAATGGTATATCCCAGATTTTGGATTAGATGCTTCAGATGTAATCAAATGGGGCATATATGGTCTCATTGCCCACTAAGGAAGGGAGAAAAAGAGTCTCTGGAAGCATCAAACAAGACTAGCACTGACTGTGGTGAGTAGTTTAAATGCAACATCTGTACCTATCATAAAAGTCTGTATTCTATCCTGGTAGAAGGGAAGGAGTCCATTTCCAAAAGGAACAAAGCCTCACAGATAACCATAAACAAACCTTCACAGGTCACACAGGAGCACTACCTGTCTGGGCAATTCATTTCAGTTAGAGCCTTTTGTGGGAAACCTTTTCAGGTACATTTGCCCAGAGTCTATCTGGACTTGGAAGGGAGGTGGTAGCAAGTATTTGGCTGTGTTTGGGGACATTTCTGCTGATGTTCTAATAGGGGATTACTTTGATAGTTCAGTGCCTTGAGTTACATGCAGCCAGGCATGGAAATAATCCTATGGGATAGCAATAAAGAGGAGACCCAGCTTGAGCCCACACCTCTATTTGGGACTGGTACCATTACTTCTTTGGGGGAGGAGCTGGTCAGTAACATTGACCTGGGATCTGGACCACATCAGAGGAATGGTACTGGGCTTCCATTGGAAGGTGGCACTTCTAGGGGAGATTGTAGTTGGCCAAAACTTCAAGTACCAGTGACAGATGGTACTAGACTTCCTTTCCTTTGTAAGGGAAGCTGAGGAAAGTCATCAAGGAGATTTTGAGACAGGCTCATTTCTCAGACCCTACTGTACAGAAGTTGTGGTAGTTAGGTAAGAAGGCTCCAGATCCTCAAGGGCAGAGTCCATACCATGAGACAAATAATTGTTGTATAGAAAATGAAATCTGAAGAAGGCTACAGTAAAAAATAAATCTGAAGAAGAATATAGTGAAAAGTAATACTGCAGTCGGTAGCCTCTCAATTGTACCAAATGGCACTTCTGCCTACAACTCATGATATTCCTTTTTTAAGCCATATGGGTACAAAGCATGCTATGCTTTGCCTTAAGCAAAATTTCTGTTGGTCTTTGATTGCAAAGCATATAACTCAGTACTGCAGGAACTGTGAACAGTGCCGGGAATTTGGTAAGGCTGGAGACAAAGTCAAGGCTGCCTTGGATGCCTTTGCCTGCTATTCAAGAACCATTTCAGATGGTAGCTCTGATTAAGCTGAAGTTACACAGGTATGAATTGTATCCAGTTTTCAATATGGCATCTTGGTAGACGGGGAGGTCCTACAACTAAACCCTGGATAGGATCAAGGAATATGACCAGTACTGCAGAAATTTGGAGATGTGTTTAGTGAATGGCCAGGGTATACTCATCTGGTGGAGCATAATGTAGACACAGGACTCCAGTGATCCATCAAACAATCTGTTTAAAGACTGTCCATTAAAGTTAGACAAACTCTGAATGAGGAACTGAAGGATATGTTGGAACCTGATGTAATCTTCTGGGCATTAGCTGTGGTGCTGGTGTCAAAAGAATGTGGCAGCAGCCAGTTTTAGGTGGGCGATAAGAAACTGCCAATCGGAGTCATATGCTTATCCCATGCTCAGGACAGATGAAGCTTTAGAACACCTTTGACTTAGCCAAGGGTTACACCTTCAGCCAGGGAGAAGTCAGTGTTTGTTACCTCATTTGGGTTTTATGAGTTTAGAAAATGCCCTTTAATAAGAAGAATGCCTAAAAAACTTTGCAGATGCTGGTTGATTGCACTTTAGCAAGTACAGGGGACTATGCCTTTACATATCTGGATGACATTGCTATCTACAAATGGTCTTTGGCAGAATATATGCAACAAGACAGACTGAAAAGAGCAGGGAAAACTATCAAGGCTAACCAGTGTCAGGTGATTATGGCAAAGGTATCTTATCAGGGTCACAGACTGAGTGGTGAAAAGATTAGGCCAGAAACCACCAAGGTTGAGGTTATATGGACATGGCCTATCCCTACTACTTAAAAAAAACAGGTACGTGCATTTTTAAGAGCATCAGGGTAGTATAGGAAATTCATCCCAGTATAGTACAGTAGCCATTTCCTTACAGGCCTTAGCAGGTAAAATAGAACAGATAAAGCTGTCTGAATACCAGCCTGTGAGCAGGTATTTCAAAAATTTTGTGAGACTTTTAGTGGACCTCCACTTCAGACAGTCTTGAGTATAGTCATGAATTCATGATACAGGTAGATGCTTCTAACTATTGGGTGGGGGCTGTACTTAGCCAGGTTCCCTCAGAAGGGAAGAACACCCATTTTTGTACTTGAGCTGCAGATGTCAACCTAAGGAGATGTTTTTCATAAAGAAGGAGTGTCTGGGTATAGTCTGGACTTTGCAAAAGTTATAAACCTAACTTGTATGTCATGAAGATAGTGTGGTTATAGACCACAACTGTTTAAAATGGTGAGGTAGAACAAATAAACGGAATGGAAATCTTCATAGATGGAGTTTAGTCTTGCAGGCCCATAACATGACTATTCAATGTAGGTGGGGAACTGCCATTAGAAGTGTAGATGTTTTTATTGAAAAAGTTATGGGGCAATGCAGCAAATGATTGAATACTTGTCTAAGCATTTGTTTCACGAGAGATGCTGCCAGAAAACTTGATTGAGCTTCTTAAGGGACCAGAAATGTGATTTCTGGGGAAATGCCAGGTGAAAGGAAACAGAAAATGTAATGTATGTTTCATTTTTTTCACTTCTCTCGTATTCATCTTCAGTCAAACACTGATTTTCTCATAGTTTAGGAATGTGTGGTATTTTCCTTTTTGAAATAAAAGAACAGGAAACGTCTACTGAAGTGTGTTAAATCTCAAGACTTGCTGTCTTCACTTATGAATATATATATATAAAGAGATAACCCAGGAATTTTCTTCTTTTGAGATGTAATTACTGTTGTCTCTAATGGATTTAATGCCTTGCATATCATTATGCCACACTGCCTGGGTAAAAGAAAAAAAAAGAAGCAGACTTGGATATGTATTAGCAAATTATGTTGCTGTCAAGACTAGTAAAAGCTGATTTAACAACTTGTTTCCTCCAGTGTCAAGAAGGTGATGTCAAGTGATGAACACTGGGGGTAGAGAAAAAACATCATATAACTTTGTATGCTGTGCTAAAATTATGTTGATGTTTTGCTTGTAGTGGACGAATATGTGAGTGCTAGTTATTAATTTATCTAACTTATGCTAGTTTGGGTCAGTATTTCTGAAACAACATACAGCACGGAATTTAAGTATCTGGAGATTAGATTTTTCTGTGTGCATCCTGTCTATTTTTTTTTTTTTTTGCCTTTTATTTTGTGCATGGCTTCGCCGTTTGGTGAAAGCGCTCACTCTAGCTAGCTAATAAAAACCCTTTCGTGGATTTACGGAGTTGTGGAGTTATTGGGTTGAAAAACGTTCTTTTATGCTTGTGGAACATTATATATTTTTTGATATCTGCCTTTACTGGGTTGAACAGCTGGTCAACAGCATTTTTACATGACTGGAGACGTTACGTTTTGAAAGCTGTTTTGAAAGCCATTTCGCTCCTATTTGTTGACTTCACATTATTATACTTATTTTGGATTTAGGAGCGTTCATCTTTCTTGCAGGTGCACTGTTGTGTTGGATTTGTCATGTGTATATGTTAATCTATGTATATATTACTCTGTATCTGTACTATTTTCTATTTAAGAAAAATTATTGTGTTAACATTTAAACTCTTGTGATACTCCAGATGAGACAGACCACCTGAGCCAAATCCTTTAATATAACCATGGTCAAATCACATGAAAAAATGAAAAAATACACATCCACATGAATGCTCTTGAAACAACTGTGTTTTCTTCCTCAATTATACAGACTTCTTCAGATAATTACAGTACTTGAAAAAAACACAATATATAACCCCTTCAATTAAACAATCAATACTTAATTAATTTAATTAAAAACATGGTAATATACCCTAAAATTAAATATCTAAAATTGAATATCTGTAAACAAACACGTTATACAACTACAAAAATAACAAAATAAATAAATCAATGTAAAGTATATAGTGTGGATATCCTAAAATGGACTAAAAATGCAATATGTTTTACTGAAGATGGAAATATAAAATATTGCAATACTTATCAAATTACTCTAAAATATAAAGCGTGACGTGAACATTTTAAATACTACATTGCAAGGAAAATGTCATTTTAAGTTTTAGGTTTTTTATATTGGAAGAAATATCTATTGATATAAGAGGAGGTCTTGGGAAACATATTTGGAATACAGAGAGCTTTACTGGCAACTAGTATTGGAAGCAAATAAAGAGCCAGGCTTGAATGACATGATTTCCCTTGCCAGAGTCCTAAAAATGAGGTCAGCCAAGTTATAGGAATCTATTTAGGGTTAGGTTTTATAGTTTTATTTTTATTTTTCAACTTTCCTTGCAGAATTTCAATTCTTGAAGACAACTGAACTGTGCAGCAGATGCAGACCACAGACCAGATTAGTGAGAGTCTACTTTGACTACTTGACAGTATACTAGAGAATGTATGCAGTGGGATAGACATTTGTGAAGGCCAAGTTTACAGGTAAGAGGTTAATGAGAAAACTAAGAAGTAGATGAATTTTAAAACAGTACAAGCAAAAGATTTATCTTGCAGTCTAGAAGTGAAAGTAGAAGAGCAGGGCTCTAAAGCAGCTAGCTTTTCTACTAGAACTATTTGCAAGTAGTTATCTAGTTCAGTCTTGCAGATATAGCATGCTTTTACTGTCTTTTGCTGAATTTTACACTTTGAAGTTATTCAAAAATGAATTTTATGAAGATTCATCACAAATCATTACTTCAGTGTCATTATACAGCACAAAGAAATATCCATTTGAATTCCTAATCCAGTATATTTATAACATATTGCTTTGGGTAGCAGCTAGGATATGTGGACCATCACCTGCAATCTATGCTTTCCTCAGTACGTGCATGTAACCTCCTAAGGTCATCATGTTTGCATAATTTCTACACAGTGTATTTAGTTTTTGGTAATGAAAATGTATAGCATATTAATCTACCTTGTTTTTAAGTTATGTTTTATTAAGAAATAACAAAGAGTTGTTTGAATCCAATGCAAAGACAGATGTGGACTATAATTCATAATTTGTCACTGATCATACCCTCCCCAGATGTGAATGATGCCCACAGACTTCCAGAGAGGGATCTAGGCTGAGAAAAAGACAAAGAAGCTGTTTCACAGGTCTGCAACAAATATGATGAAGAAGAACAGGTTTTGGAAATCACTGGAGCTGGTCTAGATGTACTGTATTAAATGGAATACAGAATTGTTGATCTGCCCCATTCCAGATTCTGTTTCTATAGCCTGTATCACTGTTGAATCCATATGTGAGAAAAGGACATGTTTTGGGTTATCTCTCAGTGTATTTGTCTGTGCACTCTCTGTGCTAACAGAGTGCTGGGCTCATGGCCTCATCATTTATTTATTTTACATTTGTTTACCGGGAAGGTCTGACTGGACAGAGCTGTCCGTTTTCAGTGGAGGCCCAGGGAGAAAAGCTCCAGAACAATTGATAACGTATTATACATAAGATGTTACACATTCAGTTATAAAAAATATAGCAGACAATAACATATGATTGCATAAAATATTTACATATTATGTAAATTATTACATATTATGTAGTTACAGATAAACAAGACAGATAAGCACAGGTACATTGAACTATGGTTTCACAAAAGGTTCTGCCAAAATGTATTTGTGCAGAACATGACCTAGTGTCTTGATGCATGCAGATTATAAGTGTTAGTGTCATAGTTTCATAGTTTCATAGTTTCATAGTTTAGTACTAGGCTATCTGCCCTGGGGTATTTGCAAGCCTAGCCCTAGAGATGTGGCTTTCGCCACCCCATGTAGTGGTACTAAGGTGTATAGAATACATTTAGAATACTGTGCCTTTGTCTAGTAGTGACACATTGAAGACCCCCTTACTTATTAAAATTAGTTTACTGTGCCTCTGTCAAGTAGCAACACAGGGTGACCCCGGTAAACCTACGATCTCCCATCCACTCGTCAAGATTTCTCTTGAAGAGAGTCAGTGAGGGGCTCTGCCTAACATGGACTGGGATTTTGTTCCAGAGTATGGGAAGCCTCTGAGTTATGAATCTGTCCCTCCAGCATGTTCTATTCATGTTTGTACTGAGGTTTAAATCTTTGGCTCTCGTAGTTCTTATGGATTTGGATTTTTTGAGGTGGAGCATGTCCATCAATTCCTGGTTGGACATGGCCTTGTACGTCAGGCACAGATCACCTCTGAGCAGGCGGTATGCTACTAAATAGAGCTGGAGTTTCTTTAGCCTGGCAGCATATGACATATGTTGGAGACCCTTGATCCTCTTGGTGAGGTACTTCTGGGGTCTCTCCAGCTGTTGTAAGTGCCGGTTGAGGTACATACCAAATGGGGCATTGTACTCAATCATGGGCCTGATAAGGTAGGAGTACAGGGGCACAATGACCTCCTTTGATCTGGATGTGAACCCCTTCATGATAAGGTGGGCAAGGTAGAAAGTCTTTCTAACCACTTTGGCAACGTGGGTGTCAAATGAGAGGTCACTGTCAACTTGGGTCCCCAGGTCTCTGGTTACTTTTTCAGTACTCAGTGGGTTACTGTCTATGTGATAATTTGTGGGTACTTTGTTTTTCCCAAAGGGGATGACTATACATTTCTTGGCATTCAGTTTAAGGCCATGATTCCGGCACCAGTTGTCCGTTTCGGTGAGGCCTTTCTGTAGGATGTATGTGTCAGCTGGTGTATCGACTATGGCGCCTAGTTTGCAGTCATCTGCGAACTTTGTCAGCCACAACCCTCCCATGTTTGGTTTCATATCTGAGAAGTAAATGCCGAACAAGAGGGGTCCCAGGATAGAGCCCTGTGGGACACCACTTGTGACTGGCTTTGAGTCTGACATGGCTCCCGCAATCTTGACTTTATGGTCTGTTCTTTAGCCAGTTTGCAACCCATCTTGTGACATATGGATTTACATTTAAGCTGTTTAGCTTATCTATGATCCCCGAGTGGGGTATTGTGTCAAAAGCTTTAGCCAAGTCCAGGTAGGCTGTATGGACTGCCTTGCCCTCATCAATGGCTGTAGTGACTGTTTCGAAAAAGTCAACCAGGTTCAAAAGGCAGGATCTGCCCTTTACAAAGCTGAACTGGATGGGATCAAGTGTCTGTAGGTCCCCAATGTCATTGTTTATGAGTTCCATAATAATTCTTTTCATAGCTTTGCAAACCAGGCTGGTCAGGCTTATGGGGCGGTAGTTTCCAGGGTCTGTAGTGGAGCCTCCCTTGTGGAGTGGGACGACTGTTGCTGTACGCCAGTGTTCAGGTACATATCCTGTAGTAAGGCTAAGGTTAAATAACATTTTTATATGCGGGTTTAGTTCCTCTTGGAGTTCACGTATCTTGCAGCCGGGGATACCATCAGGTCCCATAGATGCTGTGTTTTTTGCTTTGCTGAGGGCGGTTCTCACCTGGACATCAGAGATGACAGGGAGGTTACATTCAGCTGGGATGAGTATTTCTTCTTTTGGAGGTGAGAAATTTGCACTGAACCTGTCTGCCAGAATGTTGGCAATATCTGTGGGTTCGGTAAATTTTTTGTCGTTGTGTACTAACTCTGAGCATATCTGAGGGTTTCCACCCAGGTTTCTAACATAACTGAAGAATACCTTGTGGTTATCTTTAGTGTCCTTGGCGATTTTTCTCTCAAAGTTGGCCTTGGATGTTTTTATGAGAGAACGTAGCTTTCTACTAGTGCTGATCAGAGATGCCTTCCCTTTATGGGATTTTGCTCTGTCTTGCAGTAGCTTCCTTCTTTTGTTATACAATTTGTTTATGGCTGGGGTCCACCAGACTGGACGCTTTCCTTTGGTGGAGAGGGTCTTGGTTTTATCTGGGATTGCACAATCCATGCATTCTTAGAGATGTCCGTAGAAAGCATTTGTGTAGGATTCAGCATTGTGGGATGTGGTTTCCATTGGCCCCGTGGGCTTAAATGATACCATCTCAGTCTTGAGAAGTGTAAAGTCGGCTTTTGAGAAGTTTCTCACTGTAGTCTTTTGTGCTGGGGTGGGGGTGGTAAATGTATATCCAGGGTGATTAGTTTGTGGTCATATCTCACCAGTGAGGGGAATACTTCCGGTGTGGAGCATTTTGTCCCCATGTTTGTGATGATCAGGTCTAGTATATTATCCCCCCTTGTGGGAGAGGTGACTAGCTGTTCCATTGCATTTGAGTTTATGAATTCCAGGAACCTTTGGGCTAGGGTGTTGGGGCTAGAATAGTGCACCCAGTCTATGTTAGGGTAGTTAAAGTCTCCCAATATGATGGTATTTGGTGAGACATTCATATCTTCCAATGTCTTCAGGAAGGCTGAGTGGGGTTCTTGAGATTGGGAGGGTGGTCTGTAACATGCAACCAGTTGTATAGCAGTTTTGCCTACGGTTAGCTGGATGGTCTCCGATGCTTCATGAGTTGCCACTAACCTGGAGGTGTGGGTATCCTTGATGAATATGGACACTCCCCCTCTCTTTGTGGTTCGGCCCGGGTTTTGGGGCCGAAAAGCATGATACGAGGTAAAGCCTGGTAGCGCTGGGGTGCTCTCAGGAGCCTTGAACCAGGTCTTGGTTACAGCGCAGACATCGATGTTCTCCATACTGAGGAGTGCTTCAAGAGCCTGCATCTTGAGATTTAGACTTCTGGTGTTGAGCAGCATTACCCTTAATTTTTTTCCATTTTTGTTTTCTAAGGAGGTGGGTTCATCTTTTGAGCCTTGCCTAAAAAAGGCACTATGGGGGTGGCAAGAGCCTTAGCCAATATCTGGAAGCCCAGTGGTGACAGGTGCAAGCCGTCCCTTGTGAAGCAGCGTGGCTTGTCCAGCATGTCATCCCAAGCAGACAGACATTGGATCCCCCTAGAATGACACCAGTAATTGAGCCAATTATTAAAGCTGATCATCTTGTCTTTGTATTGTGGCATCATTCTTGGTGAGGGCAGGATGCTGCTCAGGGTCAGGGTCATACCAGCCTGGGCTACATAATCAGAGAGCTCCTCTATGTCTCTTTTCATGTAGTCCAAGGAGGTACATCTCCGATCATTCACGCCGGCATGGACAATGACGGAGTCATATTTGTACATGCTTTTGAGTGATCTGAGTGCATGTGTTATATGGCGGATCCTAGCCCCCGATAGGCAGCTTACCATTACCCTCTCCTTGCTCAGCCTGGTAAGTGGGATATCAGTGTGTCTGACTATAGAGTCACCTATCACTAGTGTATCAGGGATGGTGTTTGGCCTTAAGGGCTGTGATTTATTGACACACCGATTTATTGAAGTATGTGTTGCATGTGTTATGTTTTGAGGTGGTGGATTTTTGGGTGTCTGCTTTGGGAGCCTCTGTTGTTTTGGTAAGTTTTTTAATAAAGCCTCCAAGTATGTTTTTGTGTTAATATGTGCTTGATTTGCAGTTGGGGTAGGTCTATGTGTGACTGGGTTTGTTGTGTGTGTGGTTACCTTCTCCTCCTGTCTGGTCTTGCCAGTCCTGAGTTGAGAGAGTTCAGCCTCCAGTTTGGCTATATAGTTGCATCTCTCACATGTATTTGTGTTTGTTGGGAGGAGGAGAGGGTTGTCTGTGTACATGAGACAATTATAGCATTGTCTCAAGATTCCCAGATTAACCAGCTGAACAGGAGAAGATGCTAGCAATCTACCACTCGACATGCTAGAATATTATAAGATAGTGCTGTGCCTTTAAGGGGAGTGGTTGGGGTGGTAGGTGGATGTAGTGCTACTTGAGTTTGAGAGTGCTTGCTTAGAAGAGAAGCTTTGAGAAGAAGTGCTATGCTTATAATATAACGAGTAGACTGGTTATTCTAAGAGTAGAGCTTTCTGAGGGAAAATCTGAAGAGCAGACTTGGCGGAGCCAGAAAAAGTTTAACCCTGTTTAACTGGCGCTGTGCTATGCGCACAATCACGCAAAGCCGCGCAAATGCAGATTTTAAACAGGGAACTTCAAAAGAGCTAGAAATGGTCCAAAACAACCAATTACTACAGCTCTTGTGCTGAGGTCACTCCTACAGGGACAGATAGGCTGCTCAAGGCTCCCCACTCCCACTGGTGAGCAAAGAAATGTCCTTCTTATCCAAGTAAGGTAATGGACAACACAGGAACTACACCACAGCCCAGAATACAGCAAAGCCTGTAAACTGGTCTAAACTAGTCGAGGAGAGGCGGGAAAACAAGGATTATTTTTTTGTTTTTTTTTGTTTTTAGATAGAAAACACCCAGAAATACAGAAGGCAGCAATAAATCAGTTACACAGGCTAGCACACTTTAGTGGGCAGCCTCAACAGTTAAATTAAACAAACAAACAACAGATTTTTGATCAATTTTCGACCAGGTAAAATTTTAAGTGCAGATACTATATAATGCAGCAAACAGTTAAAAACAGTATAAGCTTGTTTAAAATAAGCAAGAGAAGGTATTCCAAGTAAAAAACAGAAAAAAATACTTAAATCTGGAAAGTAGTCGCTTTTCTCAGTTCTCTGTAGCTAGGACCACTCTGCAGGACCATGTGGAGCTGTCTCTGAGTAGTATAGCCAGAAAAAAAACGCTCTGAGGCAGATTTTAAACAGGGAACTTCAAAAGAGCTAGAAATGGTCCAAAACAACCAATTACTACAGCTCTTGTGCTGAGGTGCTAGTGAAAAACATCTTTTGTCCTTAGCTATTTCTTTGACAATAATGGCGTTTTTTTTTCTTTTTATTAGAATAGGTTGTTTTACTTTGATTTAAAAATGGTTAGACAAGTTAAGCAATTGTGTACTTTGATTTAAAAAATGGTTAGAAAAGTTACTTAAACATGTGACCACATTATTTACACCAAGTTGTATGCAGTTTTGAATATTGTATGTCTCAGGCTGACTTGAACTCTTATAGGGAAGTAGTATTCCACAGCATTTGGATGGATTGCTGATACTGTGTTGTATTTTAAGGGGCTGGGGAGCTGCAGTCCTGAGTATGACCTCCTTTGGATGAAATGCCTATTAACTATGAACTTGTTTTCACTTTGCCATCCATTCTCTATTGCAATATTATAAGTGTACCTTTTTTAATGTAATATAGGCAATTAATTCTTCAAGAGCAGCAGGCTCTGAATTTGTAGATGAAACATTGAAATATATCAGTAACCTTTTCATTAGTTACAGATCTCTTTAATGTGGAATTATTCAGATGACTTTTACTTCTGCGGAGATTGTGCATATTGATTGATATTGGTGGATTGTAACGACAGACGTTTGAGTGGCCTTTTATGGTTGAAATGTTCTGAATTGGGCAGTTTTGTCATTATTAGTTCATATGTTTTGTTTCTTTGCTTACTGGAAAAGTGTCCAAAACTACAAATTTAAAACACGCTGTGGTACTGTATTATGCAAGGGATATAATTTAATTATTATATATTATAATTTAATACAATCAGGAAAGTAAATCAAAGAACTTTTGCATGGTCCTAAAAATGTGTGCAAGTGGCCTATGATTTGAACACAGCCCAAAGGTAAACTTAATCCACCACTGGCCAGATGCATTTTCTTTGAATGTGGGTTTCAATGCTGTTTCAGTGAATGTAATTTTCAAAGGCAGAGAAGTTTCCATGCTAAGTCTATTTTCATTGTGAGACTTTATTGCTTTGTTTAGCAAATGTCTATCAGTGTTTGTGCTATAAAAATTAAAATAAAGGTTTTAAATAAATTCCAAATATCTGCAATCACTGTTGAATTAAAGCAGAAAACAGTATGCACACTGAGAGATTTGAACAGTATTTATGGCAACTGGGAAGAAATGAATAAATAACCAAGTAATGGGACACTGGAATGGCTGTGTAGGAGGGGACAGGGGTACTAAAAATTATACTCGTTTTGCTTTCACGTACATGTCCAGAATTTCTGACATGAAAAGTTGGCAACCCTATGTCTCTGGCCTGACTCATTGTGGCCATTACTAACCATGTCAGGAAAAAAACTGTATAAACCTTGAAATATTCTGCTAGCCTTCCCCCTGGGAATTCTGTGTGTGTGTGTGTGTGTGTGTGTGTGTGTGTGTGTGTGTGTGTGTGTGTGTGTGTGTGTGTGTGTGTGTGTGTGTGTGTGTGTGTGTGTGTATGTGTGTGTGTGTGTGTGTGTGTGTGTGTGTATGTGTGCGCGTGTGTGTATGAATGTGTATGTGTATATATGCATGTGTGTGTGCGTGTGTGTGTGTGCATGTGTGCGTGCATGTGTGTGTGTGTGTGTGTGTGTGTGTGTGTGTGTGTGTGTGTGTGTGTGTGTGTGTATGAAAACATTACTTTGTGTGGAAAGCAACTTAACATTGACAAAGGGGCCTTAGAAGGCAATGATTCACAGAGAAACTGGTGACACATGGACCGTGGGGTGCTTGTACAAAGATTCAGCTGTTAGTGACTTGTGTGTAGTCTTCTGTGGATGTTTGAAGCCCATACCCAGGACCGCAGTGCATATTCCCTTTATGCACCTGGAGACAGGTAATACTTTGTAAATAACTATTGAATATTTGTGTGCACTTTCTTTCTATTACTTCACCCTTTGTTAGCAGTGGTGACATTCAAATCCCATCAGTGCCAGCTATATTTATACTACAGTTGGTGGCATCCTACCACCTGGAGGTTACAGTGATGGCAGTAGTTTTATTGCATACCTAACAATGCTGACAAGATAATTATCCCAGTGTCACAGGCCTACATTGGCTTTCTTTCCTGAATTTCAACATATCATCCTTTGCTGCTGCTTTCATCTCATTTATCTGCACCAGCCCTACATATTTCCTATCTTGCCTAGTCAGTATTGTGCTCTATTCCCCCCTTCTTCCTCCCTTTATACCTTTTTCTGTCCTTCTGACCTCCATTTGTATGCAAACCATCTCCACAAATTCTCCTTCTTCCTTATTTCAGTTGTCAGTTATAATACAACTGCTGCATGGTCTGACGAAACCTATACATCTGATTATCACACCTTCCATTCATTTCTATTAATTCACCTTCATGATAAAATCTGTGAACAACTCACCTTCCTTATTCTGTTACTTAAAATAAATGTTTGCTGTCTATGCCTCTGATGACCTTTCATTTGTCATCTTTTGCTACAGCTCCTACGTCAGTCTTCAGTAATATTCTCTCTTCTCTATCATACTATCAGTTTCTCATCGATTATCCCTTCCTATAGCCTCTGCATCAGGAAATGTCCACCATAAATAACCTATTTTAAAAGTGCATAACATACATTTCATCACAGTTTAGGCCACACAGTTTTTTTTATTCTCTAAACTCTAGCCTTGATGTTCTCTTGCTGAGTCATACTCACTTTATTTAGTACCTTTCCTTACTGAGAACATCTGTATCTTGAATAGACTAATCCCTCTTCCTCACCTTCATCAGCTTCCAACTTAGTATTTTCCCTTGAGCTTAGTTTATATAACTTTTCGAAAAACATTGTAGTTCCTTGAATCAAGCCTATATGTTCAACTTTAATCAAACCTATATGTCCCTCTTCCTTTAAGAGCTTTCTCACTGTTATTCTCTTTATAGAACTAGCACTCCTTAAGCATGCAATTCTTCTTCCATCAAAAAGAAACATTTCTGTTTAACAATTTTTAAATTGTGTGTAACTAGTGTCTACAGGCTGATGTCACCTAACATTGCTTCACCAGTCCTTTATTTCAGCCAGCCTCAGACAACTCTCTCTCTCTCTGTCTGTTCATTCCATGTCTTTAGTGGGGTAACCTCAATATCGGCTTTTATCTTACTCTGCCTGACCTTAAAAACTATCTTTGTCTGCCATGTCACATCACTTGCCTATGCCCATTTGCATTATTTCACATCACTTGTAGCATTAGCTCTTTGCGCATATTAATAGTCTTCCCTATGGATCTTCCATTAAGCTTGCCTATTTATTAGGCATGGTTGAAGTACCAGCCCTTACATTAGAGGAGCCAGCTGAGGGTAGGGGGTAGGGGTGGAAACCGTGAGCAGCCACTGAAAGCTCATCCATCCTAGTGGGGAAGGAGGCAGTCTAGACAACTGCAGTGCAGTGGCTTGGTGTTGCTGCAAAGCATTATGGAGTGCTAGAGGCAAATGGCCACCAAGTGGAACATCCATGTACTTTAGCCAGGGGTCTCAGGTGTTGAAGTATGCTTGGGATAGTTGCCAGTACTTTGGTATTCACACTTGTCCAGGCTACCATGAGCTAGTGGAAGCTAGGATAAAATAAAAAAAAGGATTATCAAGGCTGATGCAACTCCATGTAATTCTGCATTCTAGGGGCAATTAAGTACTATCCCTCCCTTAGTTGTCCAACCATCTGAGAGATGTCTATGGTCTTGAAGGTACACTGCCTGCCTGGATAGAAAGGATGAAGGTAGGATGCAACATTGCTGTCTGATAGTCAGAACAGCCTAGTAAAGAAAAAGGTTCAATAAAATACTTAACTAATACTAATTTGGCCTTTTCTTGCTTTAGATGCCATTTACCATTCCACCTTCCTCAAGAAAAGCATACTGCCCACACCTTTAATGTGGCAAGGGTAAAAGTATTCTTTCTTACCTAGTGTTATTGCCTAAACTTTGTACATTCAATTTAAAATGTGTACTGTTCGTTATACATAACCTTTCAATGATTGTGCCTCAAATCATCTTATCTTTGAATCTCACTTAATGCAAATGCTTAAACACAGGGAAAGTAAGGTGTTGCTGGAAATTTTCACGACAGGTACAATAAAAACAGCTTTATCACAATATTGTTCATAAACATCTCTTTTTTTCTCATTTTGCTGTCTGTACCATCACTGAGCTGTGGCCAGTAGACTTTGCCTTTGACTCTGGTCCAGTCCATATCACCATCTGAGACTACACCTCACCTGCTGTCCTGTTCACTGCTAGTTTATTTGAGATAATAGTCAGCACCATTCAGATATTGTTCAGACATTTCCATTATTGCCATTTCCAACTCCTCTCCTCTGCTTTAAATTCAGACATTCTGTATTCAATATTAGTTTAATGCCTTTTACTTTTCCTCATATGCCATATTTCTTGTTGCATCTTCCTTCCACAGGTCCCATGCTATTTACTCAGAGTGGGCACATGAGACATCTGACATCATTACAGCCTTTGCTTGCCTTTTGGGTCCCTCATATTTTCTTGCCTGCATATTTTACCTTTCTTGAGAAGCAATGGCTCATAATGACACATTAAGAAATTCTGTTCATTCTGTTTCTTAACCTTTTCTTTTCCCATGTATCTCATTTTCTCACATGTTTATCAGCACCCTTCCTTCATGCATGTTACTCTCTCTCATCCTGCTGAGGCTATTAATTCCAGGATTCCTCCTTTTGTGTTAGTGATACAGTTATTAAAGTCCAGTGCCTCTTTCTTCCTCTGATGCATCGTTCCCTCCTCCACAGGCTACCCATGTACTGACTGTCCAAGACATATTCAGACTTATCCATCCTGTCCTAGCCTGCTGTTACTCTGTACCACCTCACATGACCTCTGACATACCTGTTGCTCCTTTTGCTTGAATTCTCCCTAGTCTGTCCTTTCTCTCACAATATCATTAGGTCTGACCTCCTAACCTTCACTAGTGACTATATTATACGACTTCTATCATTGTCTGTGTTCTCCTTCCTCTCTCCTCAACCTTCTCACTAGCCAGTATTGATAAATACAAGATTTTCCTTTATCTTCCCCTACATTCTTCGAGTACATGAAAAGGAAAAAATTGTAGAATGACATAACTTTCTTCCCCAAACTCTTGTAAGTGCACAATGTCCTTTACATAGTTTACAGAATCCAAATTTCACTAGCAACTTTCAAAACGTATTATTCACAATTTGCATTTTTCAGTTTTTGCTCATCCCACCCCCAAACTGCAAATTCAACTTCCTAGCAGATGTTTGCCCTGCAGGTCCATTTCTGACTAAAATATAATCTTCATTAGCTTGCCATTACTGTCTGTCAATCATCCTATTTGGAAGTTTCCTGGGCCTTCTTCTCTGATCAGTCCAAGGCTGCTGACTTTTAATTTCTAACTTCTCTGCTCTGGAAGCACTCCTCTGCCTGGAGGATGTTGACGTCTGTGCAGTCACAGAAACTTGGTTTAGGGCCACAGAGAGTACCCCAGCCTTGCAAGGCTACAATGCCTTCCAGACTATCAGACTGCAAAATGAATGTGTGAAAACCAAAGGAGGAGGAGTATCTATCTTCATCAAAGATAAATACACCCCTAGACTGGTTAGACAGGAAAACTCAATGGAGTTACTCCAAGTTCAACTAGCTGTGGGTAAGACCTCTCTTCAAGTTGTCATTAGCTATAGGCCTGCTTCATTGAACCAAGATACCCGCGCTGCTTATTTGGACCTACTTGAGTCAATCAAATTACCACCAAACACACTAGTCATGGGTGATTTTAACTATCCCTCCATTGAGTGGGAAACTTATATGAGTACCAACATGTTTGAACAAGGGTTCCTGGACTTTTTTAACACTAATGCCCTGGAACAAATAGTTTGCAACCCCACAAGGGGCTCAGACATTCTTGACCTTTTCCTCACTAACATGGGTGACCATTGCACCATCATAAGTATAGGACCCTCACTGGTTAAATATGATCACAAATCAGTCACATTTGAAACAGCTATAACACCCAAATCTCTTTTAGGTGAAATGAGGCAAAAAAATTTCACCAACGCTAATTATACCGGCCTAAGGGATGACATAAATACATTCAAAGCTCCTGTTCCCACAGATGGCATTGACAACTATACTAAGGTATACACAAATGCCCTGTACAAACACTCATTCGTAAGTTCATAGGTTTATTAGGCTAATGACCACAAGGGCCTTTTTAAGCCTAGCCATGCATTCCAAATCTCTGACAAGTTCTGATACCCTTGATAAGTGTAAGCAGGAGTTTGGGAGATGAAACATTTACAAGCAGGTGCCTGGGAGATGAACCATTTATAGGTTGCCTGAGTCCATTAGAGACATAGGTGCCAAATCAGGGATGAATTTCCTATTCCCCATCTAACTGTCCAAGTTGCACTTGAATTGGGTTAGGGAAGAACTCTGCTTCACATGGATGGGGAGCCTGTTCCATAGATGGGGTGGTCTCTGGGATACATAGCTGTCTCTTAAGCAGGTCCTATTTATATCACAGGCAAGGTTTGAGGTTTTAGAATGGGTAGTTCTGGTTCTGTTTTGTTTGTGGATATGCAGGAGGTCTGAGTGAGGTCAGAAAATGCCCTGTATACCAGGCAAAGATCTCCCCTCAAAAGCCTGTAGGAGATAGACTACAGGGATAGGGCCTTGAGGTGGTCTGTATATGACATTTTACTTACATATTCTTTTATTGAGGAACCTCTGTGAATGCTCCAATTGCTGGATATGCCTGGTTAGGAACATACCAAAGAGGGCATTGTACTCAATGATAGGTCTGATGAATGCTGAATACAGTGGCACAATGACTTCCTTGGACTTATTTGCCATACATTTGTTTATAAGTTGTGCAACATAGAATGATTTCCTCACTACTGTAGACATGGTCATAGGTTCATAGGTTCATAGGTGTGTACTAGGCTAATGGCCCTGGAGCCTTTGCAAGCCTAGCCCATAGGATTATCCTGGCATTGTGCCACCAGACCTAGTTCCTAGTACCTCTGTTGAGTAGAGTCACAGGAGTTATCCCCAGGGTTAATTTTCTATTTCCCATCCACTCATCAAGATTTCTCTTGAAGAGGGCCAATGAGGTGCTCTTTTTGACATGTATGGGAAGTCTGTTCCATAGCATGGGCAGTCTCTGGGTTATGGACCTGTCACTCCAGCATGTTCTGTTAATTGTGGTAATGAGGTTGAGGCCTCTGGAGTGTGTGGTGTGGAGGGATTCACATTTCTTTAGATGTAACATTTCTATCAGAACTGGGTCAGACATGGCTTTGTAAGTGAAGCAGAGATTGCCTCTAAGTAGGCGATATGAGACAGAGAATAGTTGGAGTTTTTTGAGTCTGTCCACATAGGACAAGTCTTTAAGGCCAAGGATCCTCTTTGTGAGGTACTTTTGCAGCCTCTCCAGCTGTTGCAGGTGCCTAGTGAGGTACATGCAAAATGGGGCATCGTACTCAATGACTGGCCTAATAATGAAAGTGTAGAGGACGACAATGACCTCTTTCTTCCTGGATGCAAAACCCTTAATAATGTGATGTACCGCATAGAAGGACTTTCTGACCACAGTGGCAATGTGGTGGTCAAAAGAGAGGTTGCTGTCAACCTGTGTTCCTAGATCTCTTATAATGCCTTCTGTGTTCAGTGGACTACCATCGATGTGGTAATTCAGGGGAATCAGGTTTTTCCCAAGGGAGATGATGGCACATTTTTTGGCATTGAGCTTAAGGCCATGGTTCTGACACCAGTTGTTGGTCTCATTGAGGCCTTTCTGTAGGATGTTAGCATCACTTGGGGAGTTAATAATAGCTCCCAACTTGCAATCATCTGTGAACTTTGTCAGTCAGAGTCCCTTTGTGTTGGGCTGGACTTCAGAGAAGTAGATACCAAATAGGAGAGGACCCAGAACCAAAACCTGTGGGACTCCACTCGTGATTGGTTGACAGTCTGACTTGGAGTCAGCTACTTTCACACTGTGGGTTCTATCTGTGAGTCAGTTTGCAACCCACCTAGTGATATAGGGGTTGATGCCTAGCTTAGTGAGTTTTTCTATGATTCCTGAGTGGGAAATGGTATCAAAGGCCTTGGCCGGATCAAGGTAGGGTGTATGAACCACCTTGCCTTCATCCACAGCTCTGGTGACTGATTCAAAGAAGTCAATCAAGTTGAGCAGGCATGATCTACCCTTCACAAAACCAAACTGCGTAGGATCCAGAGTTTGGAGATTCCCTGTATCCTTGTTTATTAGGTCCATGATGATGTGTTCCATAGCTTTGCATATCAGACTCATTAGGCTAATGGGGCGAGAGTTCCCAGGGTCTGTAGTCACTCCTCCCTTGTGGAGTGGGATGACTGTAGCAGTGCACCATTCAATAGGGACAAAGCCTGAGGTGAGGCTGTGATTAAACAGGGAACACAGGTGAGGTGTCACTTCACTCATGTAGAACACAGCCAATGATATTGTCAGGTCTCATAGAAGCTGTATTCTTGGCCTTGGACAATGCTGTTTTAACCTATGCAGCAGTACTACTGGGTGCCTGGCAATCTACTGGTATTGTTATTGGTCCTTTGGGTGGGGGAGAGGGGTAAAGTTGGCACTGAATCTGTCGACCAGTATATTGGCAATATCTGTTGGCTCAGTATAGGAGGTACCATTGTGCAGTAGCTCAGAACAAATCTGGGTATTGCTGTGGAGATTCTTTACATAACTATAGAAGGCCTTGTGGTTGTCTTTACTGTCTGCTGCAGTTCTGTTTTCATAGCTAGCTTTAGAGGACTGGATGAAGGATCTTAACCTTTTGTTGAGGCTGATAAGGGAGGTTTTCCAATCTTGGGACTTCACCTTATTCTGCATCAGTTTTCTCCTTCTGTTGTAGAGTTTGTTTATGGCAGGGGACCACCGGATTGGCTTCCTTTTTTTTTTTTTGAGGAGAGCATCTTGGTTCAATTGGGTATGGTGAGATCCGTGCATTTGTGTATGTGTTCATACAGTGCATTGGTGTGTGATTCGGCATTCATGCAACTATTCTCCATTTGCATGGGTGCCATTTCGTTAGCCACCTCTGTTTTAGGAGCCCAAAGTTAGCTTTGGAGAAGTTTTTCATGGTGGTTACCTTTGTGTGTGTGGGAGTGGGGGGTGGGAGGGATGTAGATTTCCAAGGTGATTAGTTTGTGGTCAGATCTTACCTGGGAGGAGTTCACTACTGGTGTAGAGCAACTGTCGCCATGTTAGTAATAACCATGTCAAGGATGTTGCTACCTCTAGTGGGGTAAGAACGAGCTAGTCCAAGGCATTGGAATTAATAAATTCCAGAAAGTGTTGGGCAAGTGTATTGGTACATGAGTAGTTTTCCCAGTTAATGGAGGGGTAGTTGAAGTTGCCCAGTATGAGACTGTTAGGTTGGACCCTAATATTCTCCAATGTGCTTAGGAACGTGGAGTGTCAGTCTTGGGACATGGTTGGGGACCTGTAGCAGGCTATGACCTGAATCGCTGTCTTACCCAATGTTAGCTGAACCTTAAGTATCTCAGATGCGTTATGTTGAGCTACCAGACTGGAGCTGTGCACATCCTTTATGAAAATGGAAACACCATCACCTTTGGAGCTTCGGTCCAAGTTCTGGGGCCAAAAGGTGTGGAATGAGTTATAGCCTGGAAGTGCAGGGGTGCTTTCTGCTGCCTTGAACCAGGTTTCTGTTACAGCACAAATGTTGATGTTCTCCATTTTAAGGAGTGCTTCGAGTAATGCATTTTGAGATTTAGACTTCTAGTGTGTGATGTGATGGTCAAAGGCTAGATGGCTATCTACGCGTGTCCCTAAGTCCCTGACTACTGGGTCAATTCTAAGGGGTGTGTTGTCAATATGATAGCTACCAGGGATGGATGACTTCCCAAAGGATACTATTATGCATTTCTTGGCATTTAGTTTTAGTCCATGGCTCTGACACCAGCTGTTTGTCTGTGTCAGTCCCTCCTGGAGAATATTTGTGTCAGTGTGGGATTCAATGACAGCTCCTAATTTGCAATCATCTGCAAATTTAGTCAGCCAGAGACCACTGATATTAGCCTTGACTTCAGAGAAGTAAATGCCAAAATATTCATTAACTACTTCTACCAAGCCATTCCAAACTCCATCCTCATCCAATATGCCGACGATTCTACCATTATCTGCTCCTCCCTTTCTATCCCCACTCTAAATAAGCTTACCCAAAGCACCTTCTCCTCTACTGAACAGTGGCTCTTAATGCAACCAAAACTAAACTTATGTTATTCACTGCTTCCAAAACCTCCTTCCTAGATAAACACTCATTCATAATCACAAGGAAAAGCAGTACTCCCCTAGAAATAGTCTCTGACACTAAACTGCTAGGAGTACTCATAGATGATCAACTAAAATTCGACAAACATTTACAAGTAAATATCAAAAAACCCACAAAAAACTTGGTATGCTATACCGCCATAATTGTTCTATCTCTCCTTCCACCATGCTCATACTAGCCAATACTTATCTCATCCCATCCCTCCTATATGGTGCATCTATCCTCACCGACCTGCAATCCTCCCTAAAAACAAAACTCTCCTTTTGCTATAACAAGATATCAAAATTTGCAGCAGGTCACAGAGCCATTTCTCACGATTGCAATTCTCTTCACCAACTAAACTGGCTTGAGCTACCTAACCTCCTCACTTATACCCAACTCATTTAAGCACACAAACTCATTTACAACCGCTTTCTTTGTCCCTCCCTAGCCACTATCTTTGAAATGTATGAACCAGAATGATTTCTAAGATCTAATTCCCAAAAAGTAATGAAATCGCAAAAACCCACACGTCCAGCTGGAATCACCTAATGTCCTTCTTTCCTGCATGCCTCTGGAATTCTCTACCATCTCCTAGCCGCATCACCAGCAGTCTGTCCTCATTTAAAACCTTGCTGTACTCACACCTAACTTCACAGTGGAAGTGCTCCTGTTCCCATCCTACTTAATCCTTCTAATACCACTTCCTACTCTCCTAGAACTAAATACGCCATCACTGCCTCCTATAGTACCACGGCTCTATTGAACTGTTTGACCAAGTACTTAACAGTTACCCTATGCTGCTACTTTAGTGTAAAAAAAAAAAGTGTTTTTTATTGCTGTTTAGTGAACTATACTGATGTATTCTATCATTGTTAACCTTTTCTTATTATATTTACTTTGTATTCCTATGAGATAATCTGTAATGTATATGTACAATGTGTACTATGTATTTTTCCTGGAGCTTTTCTCCCCAGGACTCCATTGAAAACTGGCGCCTTGTGGCCCAGTGGACTATTCTGGCAAACAAACTGCAAATAAAATAAATAAAATAAAAATAAAAAGATCAGTCCAAGGACTGATCCTTGAGGGACTCC
Organism: Protopterus annectens; assembly: GCF_019279795.1. NCBI lineage: Eukaryota > Metazoa > Chordata > Ceratodontiformes > Protopteridae > Protopterus > Protopterus annectens. The sequence goes on along the minus strand of NC_056741.1, from coordinate 459,426,201 downwards.
ACTTGTGACTGGCCTCTTTGTAAAGGTGTACTCCCCAGTTCTAACTTCCTAGGTCCTATCTGAGAGCCAGTTGGTTATCCACCGGGTGACATATGAGTTTGTACCAAACCTCTTGAGTTTGTCAATAATGCCTGAGTAGGGTATTGTGTCAAATGCCTTCGCCAGGTCAAGGTAAGCAGTGTGAACCACTTTTCTCTCATCCAGTGTTTTGGTTACCTTCTCAAGGAAGTCCACCAGGTTGAGTAGGCATGATCTGCCCTCGATGAAACCAAACTGGGTTGGGTCCAGTGTCTGGAGGTTTACAATATCTCTATTGATCATTTCCATGATAATTCTTTCCATGGCTTTACATATAAGACTAGTGAGACTTATGGGTCTGGAGTTTCCAGTGTCTGTAGATGGCCCACCTTTGTGGAAAGGGATGACTGTTGCTGTTCTCGATTCATGTGGCACGAAGCCTGTTTGGAGGCTACAGTTAAATAGTAATTCCAGAAGCCCTGACAGGTAATGTTTCATGCTATTTAGAAGTTATCCTGGAATATTGTCTGGGCCCATTGATGCAGTGTTCTTGGTCTTAGAGAGAGCATTAAGGACCTGTTCCCTAGTGATAGTAGTGGGAGTTATATTTGATGGTATTTCCTGAGGGAAGGTTGAGGGAGAGAGAGGGGTAAAGTTGGAACTGAATTTATCAGCCAGGAGGTTTGTTATATCTTTTGACTCATTAGATATGGCTCCATTTAAAATGAGCTCTGCATACAATTGCGTATTGCCTTTGAGGTTGCGGACAGAGCTAAAGAATGCTTTGTGGTTGTCCTTGCTCTGGGAGTCCAAACGTACCTCAAATTTGGCTTTGGTAGACTTTATTTGTCCTCTGAGTTGTTGTTTAATTTGATAAGAGCACTTTTATCCTGCTGGGTGCTGCACCTCCTAATTTTTGCCATGATTTTCTTCCTTTTGTTATACAGCCTATTGATTTTGTGATTCCACCAGGGTGGCTTGTTTTTGGGTTAGTTCTGTACTTCTTCGTGGTGGGAACAGCTGCATCTATGTAGCTATTAACATGCTTGTACAGGGTTTCTGTGCACAGTTCTGCATAGGCAGCAGTGTTCTCAGGGTTTATGGGGGCTTGAAATTTTGACAATTATCACTTAATAGCAGGAGTTTAGCATTAGAGTAGCTCCTGAATATTCCAGGTTTAGCTGGGGATCTAGGTTTTATTTTTACTTCAAAGGAGACCATTTTGTGGTCTGACTTTACCAGGGAAGACATTGCAGCAGGGGTGTGCAGCGCTCTCTCATATTAATGAGGACCAGATCTGGTATGGTTGCACCCCTGGTTGGTGTATTGACTAACTGGTCCAGGGAGTTTGTGTTTACAAACTCCAGGAATCTCTGTGCCTGTACGTTTGGTTATATAGGATTCCCAGTTAATAGTGGGGTAATTAAAGTCATGCATGAATATGGTATTGGGTTGGATGGTTAATGTGTCTAATAAGTTTAAACTTTAAATACATGGTATGGGTTTCCTGGGTCATAGAGAAAGGCCTATAGCTTGCAAGGAAGTGGTATTGGATTTTGCCTATGGTGATTTGAATATGGAGAAGCTCAAGTTTGACCAACCTTGAAGTATATTTATTTTTGATGTAAACAGAGACACCTCCCCCCTTAGTCCCTGTCTGTGAAGTAGCTCTTCAAAATGTGTGGAAGGCATTATAAGCTTGCACTGCTGGTGTGCTCTCCACAGCTTTAAACCATGTCTCAGTGACTGCACAGATGTCAACATTCTCTAGGGTGAAGAGATCTTCTAGGAAGTGGATTTTTTTGTTTAGATGCCTAGTATGGAGCAGTAATACCTTCACATTTTCTTGGTTTTGATTTGCTGTGTCAGAAGTACTTTCAATTTGGCATTGCCTAAAAAAGGCACTATGGGGGAAGACAATGTTTTAGCTAATATTTGAAAGCCTAGAAGGGAGAGGTGCAGACCATCCCTGGCAATGCAGCGTGGTCTGTTGACCATCTCCTTCCACGCTGACAAATATTGCACCCATTTAGAATGACACCAGAACTAAGCCAATTATTAAAGTCAATCATCTTTTGTTCATATTGTGGCATCATCCTTAGAGAGGTAGAATGCTGCTCAGTGCTAGGCTCATATCAGCCTGAGACACATATTCCGAGTGCTCCATGATGTCTCTCTTCATATAGTCTAGGGAGGTACATCTGAGGTCATTTACCCCTCATGGACTATGACTGAGTCATATTGGTACTTTTGGTCAAATGACCTGAGTGTATCCGTAATGTGGTGGATCTTAGCCCCTGATAAGCAACTGACTGTGACTTTCTCCTTACTCAACCTCATGAGAGAGACATCAGTGTGTCTCATGATGGAATCTCCAATGACTAGAATGTTGGATTGTGTGGTGGCTTGCCTTATGGGCTTAGAGGTAGAGATTCCATGAGATGTAGCTCTATGTGTTGATGTAGGTGTTGTTTCTAATGAGTGCATTTGGAGTTGCTGAAGGTATTTGTTATATGTACTTCATCTAGGTGGTCTTTGTGGTTTAGGATGGTTACATGTAAGTGCCTCAGCACATGTGGGTCGATATGTCTGTTTTGACTTGTGTGTTATGGGTGCAGTGTGTGTACTACTGATAACCTTATTGACATTAGGAGTACTTTTATGTGAGAGCTTTGCCTCCAGTGACATTGTGTAAATACATCTCTCACATACCATATCAGTTTGTTTGAAAATTATGTATTGACACAGCTGTCATATAGGATCAAAACAAGATCCTCAATAAAAACAAGCTTCCCTGGTGGACATCTAGCATTAATAAGTTATACAACGAGAGGAAGAAGTTATGGTCTAAGAATAAAAAAGAGAGGTCCCAGCACTGGAAGAACATGCTCCTCTGTTTGAACAAACAAATAAAACAACTTATAAAATCCTCTAAGAGCAATTTCAAAAAAAGTTTAGCAACAATACCTAAGGATAACCATAAGGCATTCTTCAGCTATATCCGTAACCTAAAAGGTAGGACCTAGACGTGTGCTGAACTAGCTGTGGATGGCATCACACACACTGATCCTGGGAAAATAGCTAACTTATTAGCTGACAAATTTGGCAAAAAATTCACCCCCAGTTACCTCCAAACATTCCACAAAGCATTCTCTGTACATCTCTCCCACCTTGCATCTCCAAAGAGCAAGTCATTAATGTTCTCTTCAAGGCCAAAAACATATGGGACCAGATGGCATCCCAGGTTGCATTTTAAATGGTCTAAAATATGAGTTAGCAACTTCATTAGGTACTGTCTTCAATCACAGCCTGAGTACTGGCTTTGTCCCTGCTGAATGGAAAACAGCAACCATCATCCCCCTTGGCCATGAAACAAATCATCATGGACCTTATTAATAAGGCTATAGATGATCTCCAAACCTTATATCTGACACAGTTTGGTTTTTTCAAAGGCAAGTCATGCCTGTTGAACCTGGTGGACTTCTTCGAAAACATCACCAAAACCATAGACAAAGGCAAATCTGTGCATGCAGTCTACCTTGACTTAGCCAAGGCCTTTGACACAATCCTATATTCGGGCATCATTGATAAACTCTCCCAGTTGAATATCAACTCTTATGTCATCAGGTGGGTTGCTAACTGGCTCACCGACATATCACACTCAGTCAAAATTGAGGACTTTACCTCAGCCAGCAGAACTGTCAGCAGTGGAGTTCCACAATGATCAGTACTGGGCCCCCTATTGCTTGGAATATACTTTTCAGAAGTTCAGGCCAAAACAAATGGGTTGTGGCTGACTAAGTTTACTGATGACTGATAATTAGGTGCAATCATTGAATCCCCAAAAGATGTCAATATACATCAAGAGGGACTTACACAAACCAATGATTGGTGCCAAAGCCATGGACTCAAACTCAATGCTAAAAATGTATTATCATCTTCTTCAGTAAAAACAATGTCCCTGCAGATTATCATATAAATAATAATACCCTAAGTAACAACTCAGTAGTGAGAGACTTGTGAATGCAAGTTGACTGTAGCCTAAACTTTGACCACCATGTGTCCACTGTAGTAAAGAAGGCATTCTGCATCGCATACCTCATTACCAAATGTATTGCCTCAAGAGCGAAAGAGGTCATAACACCCCTGTACTCAACCCTCATCAAGCCTGGCTAACTCTCTCTAGAATGTGTAAAAATCTGTTAACCAGTTTACTGTGTAATTTAATTTAATCCTGACTTGTGCTCAGGATTAACTGTAACCTGTGGAACTTGTTTAACTTGCTTACTTATGTAATCTCTGTAAATAGTCTGTTTGTAATATGTAATGCTGGTATTATGTAATGCTGTATCTGCTTACCCTTGGAGCTTTTATCCCCGGGCCTCCGCTGAAAATGGACATGCATCCAGTCAGACTATCCCAGTCAACAAATGTAAAATAAATAAAAATAAAATAAATCAGGCCAATAACTGAGTACAATGCTCCCTTTGGTACGTACCTTATCAGAGACTATCTCAGAGATTTCTAAACAAGAAAGTTCAGAGTGTCCAGCACATGTCATACACTAACAGACTGAAGTCACTGTCACTGTACTCAGTAGCATGCAGACTACTTAGAGGAGACTTGTACCCAGCCTACAGAACAATCTCAGATCCAAACCTAATGGAAATGCTGCACATCTGCAAGTCAAATGGGACGAGGGTCACTTGCTCTAGGGACCTTAACCTGGCCTGCAACATAAATAGGACCTGCTGGACAGACAGATATGCCTGTCAGTGGTTGCCACTCCTATGGAATAGGCTACCAATTCACATCAAAGAAAACTCCTCTATGACCCTGTTTAAGCATAGCTTGGATGACTAGATGGGAAACCATAAATTCCTGCCGAGGATTTCACCTGTGACCCACCTAGCTATAGGTAGTTTTTTTAACTAAGATCTTGAGTTTAGCCAAGATCCTTTATATTGAGTTTCTCTAGTGTTATATTAGATACACATAGCTAAGCTTATAAAGACCTGCAGGTCAATAGCCCTGTAACCACCTATGAACCTATTTACCTGTCAGGAATGCTACTAGACCCTCTTGTCTTTCACTTCTATGCTTCTTCTTATCTTTAGGTGAGGCTCCTTATGAGAACGTCAGCTTTTCCGATTCCTTCTTGCCAGGCTCCTGCTTATTTTCTTTTTGGATACTAGATGCCATCCCAATTTCATATTTCCTTCAAAGTCCCAGTTTTCTTTGCTTCAGCTGACACTTTCTTGCTGTTGATATATGACCAGAGCTACCTGAGTGTTGTGGTTGGCATCTCCTCTATATATTGCTGGCTTAGTGTTCCTGCTCAATAAAGAGATCTATTTCATCAGGGTCATTTGTATGTCTTAAAAAAGCCTTTAACTCTCCATACACAACATAGTTAGATGAGTCAGTCATCTACCAATTCTCTCTCCTTGACTTGCTGGCAAGGTCATCTAATCTCTGTCTTATCAGCTCCAACTCACATTCAAAGTTTTTATACATTGTTGGATGTTACCCTAACTGTTCTCATCCTGCCTTCCATATGCCCCCCTGCTTGCTTTACTTCCCAGTATCCATGGACAGCACTGCTATAATCTGCTTGAGGAGGCCTGTATCACTGCCATCTCAAACCAACTTTAGTCATGAGTTAATTCTTCCTCATAAGTAATTCCATCCATTTTTCCCTTTGCATTCTACTTATTCACTACTTCTTCATCCACCAGATTCTGTTTTTATACCTTTTATTGCCTTATTTAGATTGATGAGACAGGAAGCCTAGGATCCCCTGGGACTTGACACTTCTTTAGGATTACATGTGAAAGAAAAAGAAAGAAAGAAAGAAAGAAAGAAAGAAAGAAAGAAAGAAAGAAAGAAAGAAAGAAAGAAAGAAAGGAAAATGCATAGGTTTGTGGGTTTTGCTGTTGCACTTACAGTCTATTGACCTTTATGAGAAACATAAAAATGTTATCAGACATTGGCATTTTGTATTCCCAAATGTTTATCAATATGATTTTGGACCATTGTTGGCTATGTGCATCATGCTGTAAGCAAAGGTTTTTAAATAGGAATTGTTCGGGCATACGACTGCATGCTAAGTTCCATTCTGCAGATTACAGAGAATAATGACATTTTTTGTAGTGTGCCTGAATTGTTCAAGCTTCCCAGACCCTTGATTCTTTTTGAGCATCTGCACCTTTCCAAAGTATGTTAAATAGCTTCAGTCAAAATACTACACAGATGATTCATATGCATGCTTTTGCATAACGCAGTGTATCAGCCTACAGCTGCATTCTGTAAGGTTATTTGACTTTGTAGCTGAATCCCCGATACTCTAACAATGAGCCCTTTTTAAATGTCTGGAAAAATGTCACTGCCTGCATATTTATCACTTGGAGCCCCTTGCACTCCATGTTGGGGGGATACCCACATCACACTAGTTTTATATATATGTATATATATATATATATATATATATATATATATATATATATATATATAGAATCACTACTAAATACTGAACGCCCAAAATCCCGACGCTTAAAACACGAGACCACATGCCCCAAACCCCACAATACCGAATATTTAAAACCGTGAAATTAAAAATCGCAAAAGTTACACAACCAAACAGCACACAAACACACATACACACACCTTCCTCCCACAACCAAACAATGCATACTACACTAGACATAGGCAGGGCGGCAAGCCCCCTACACCCCCCTTACTTTATTATTCTAACTCCGGGATTGCACAGACACACAAGGCAAACTCACACCCACACATTACAGTCCCTCACACACACACACCACAGTCACAACACACACTTACACACACTACACCCCTCACAAACACACTCACACACCCATACTTACCTGAACTGCAACACCAGAAGCACTAACGCAAAATCCCTTAACATTGGGATTTTGCATTTCATGCTTCTGGTTTTTGGTAATGCGAGGTTTCAGTCATCTGGTCTCTGTGTTTTCAGCGTCGGGATTTTGGGCGTTTGATATTTCGTAGTGATCCTATATATATATATATATATATATATATATATATATATATATATATATATTGAAAAACGATACCCACAGATGATGGTATGACACAGATTCCAAAATTGTAATCCAAAAAAGAAATCCACTATGAAACAGTCACATAAATAATTGCAGAAAAAGGAAAACCTTTATTTTACGTAAGCGCTTTCGCGGTAGATCCGCTTCTTCAGACGTAACATCAACAATAAGTTCCGTTCCATTTAAATACATATATATATATATATATATATATATATATATATATATATATATATATATATATATCTGGGTCCCCTACGAAATACCAAACGTTCAGAATCCCGACGCCCAAATTACCGAGACCAGAAGCCTGATACCCCACATTACTGAAAGACCAGAAGCGCAAAATTCAAAATCCTGATGTTAAGGGGCTTTAGTGTGAGTTAGTGTGTGTTGTGAGTTAGTGTGTGTTCTGACTGTGGTGTGTGTGTGTGTGTGAGGGACTGTAATGTATGGGTGTGGGTTTGCCTTGTGTGTGTTTTTGCAATGTCGGAGCTAGAATATTAAAGTGGGGGGTGCAGGGGTACTTGCCCCCCTGCTTAACTACAGTGTAGGATTATTTATTTGGGTTTGGGGGGACACTATGTGTATGTGTGTACTGTATGTGTGTTGATTGTTCGCGATTTTGAATTTTTCGCTTGTGGTCCATCGGTCTTCTGGTATTTTGGGCATTTGGTCTCGGGATTACGGACGTCAGTCTTGTGGGCTTTCAGTCTTTCGTAGTGAACCTATATATATATATATATATATATATATATATATATATATATATATATATATACTTACTCAAAAGTTGCACAACAATGGAGGAAAGAGAGCACTTCATGGAATGTTGTTTCAGCAAGTTGACCTTGTTAGACCATCACTCACTGAAATAGTTGTTGATACACTGACATGCTACCATGGCCATCCCGATCCAGAACATTCCGTACACAACTTAAGCTCATTCCCAAGTAATGATTTGTAGTATCTGTAGCTTTACCTTGTTCTGCACCAGGAAATCGGCTAATATTTTGATAAATTCCTTAAACCTTGTGTCTTCATTCTTACTCTTTCTTGGGAATTACCATAGAGTATAATTGCTTAACAAGCTTTCTAATGTATTAACATGTCTCTGCCTTTAACATTCTTGTTTTCTTTCAGTAAGTAGGATCAGTAAGCTACCTAAAGTCAGTTGTAACTTTGATTTTCTTTAAGAACCCTATTCAGAGTATGAACTTGCTTAGCAAGCTCTCAATTACTTTAACATGTTTTCTTCCTTATAAATATTTGTTTTTTCTTGTTCTTCTTTTTAAAATATATCACTTATATTATCAATAAGCTGCTATATAATAAGTGTATTCTAATATTAAATTGTACTGTACTTTTCATTGCTACTACCTGTTTAGCGTTTTTATCTGTTTAGTGAAGCTTATCTCCCCAGGTCTCTACTGAAAATGGACCTATATCCAGTTAGACTAGCCTAGTCAACAAATGTAAAATAAAATAAAATAAATAAATTCTGACATTTTATATTTACAATAATAGAGCATGTCTTGTTTTTCCCAGTGATATACTAATACTACTGTCATGCCACATGTGACGACTAAGGAGAGATGGGCGAAGGCTGCCAGCCTAGTCAAATAGAATTTGATATATAATTCTGGCATTTGTAAATAAATGTAAAATGCAGGCATGTTTTCTTGAGTGTAAAAGAATACTGTAAAATGTGGAACTGCAAAATATGTGACAACATTGCACTCTACTGGCCCAGTGAAGCATGCTGTGACCCTTTCATGTTAGAATTCGGCTCCAGTGAGTCTGGATGAAGGTTTCATGCCCATTGTTTTAAGGCTAAAGTTTATGACCAGAATTTACATGTGGAAAGTGCTTTATTGCTCTGGTTTCTGCTAGAGTGTATATGTGAAATACCTTGTATTGTTGTAAGTTTCTGAGCAAGTGTTAGCTTGCTAAATCATGCAGTTTTGTGGCCTGGGATCTCCAAACCTAAGTGTCAAAATTATGTAATTTGGGAGGACCTTAGAGAGCTGTTGGTTAGTGTTTAAAAACTATTGTTGAGTGAGAGACAAAGAGCATTTTGATCTTGGATATCTAACTCAGCACTCTGCCTAAGCTCACATGTAAGTTTCTAGCACTGTGAGTTCTCTTAGGAATAGGTAACCTTTTAGAAAGTTAGACTAAGCATTTTTCTTTGAAATCAGACCTGTATTACTGTATTATTTTAAGTTTCTGTGTGATCTCTGAACTCTTAGATATCTCTGTGGAGTAGTAGTTTTGTCTTGTGTTTTAATTATTTATTATTAAATATTTAAAAACCTTTTACCTGTGGCTGGTTTATGTAGACATCTCTGTGGTATAGTAGATTTGTCTTGTGTTTTAATTATTTATTATTAAATATTTTTAAAACCTTTTACCTGTGGCTGGTTTATGTAGAGATAAAGTATGCTTTAGAGTACATTATATATTTATAGAGGTGATTGTAATAAGCCCTTCCAATAAGCCTTGAGACTGATTAGTCATACTACCACTGGATTATAATATTGCACAGTAATAATTGGACACCCTTTTAAGGGCCTTTTAGTATCTGATAATTAACTGGGTGGTGGCAGGAATTACTACCATATGGTCTGGGTAATAGGGGCACAGCTGGAGAACCTGTGCCAGCCTTTTCCCCAGGAAAGTCTGTGTGGTTGTATAATCTCTTCTCAAAGTGTGTGTGTGTGTGTGTGTGTGTGTGTGTGTGTGTGTGTGTGTGTGTGTGTGTGTGTGTGTGTGTGTGTGTGTGTGTGTGTGTGTGTGTGTGTGTGTGTGTGTGTGTGTGTGTGTGTGTGTATCAGCTACCTGGGCAGAGACACAGAGCACTGGCTGGACAGAGAGGGTACTGGAGGTTTTAGCTTGCCCAGTTAGGCTGAGACCTGGACCCTAAAGCTGTGCCAGTGGGGAGTCTTATTAGGGACCTAGTGAGCAAAGGAGCAACCAGCCCCAGACTGACTATGATCTCTGGGTGCACTTAAGGGAAATTGTACTTTACTGTGTGTATTAGTTATCTTTTCCTCTTCTCGGAGATGACCTCCCTGGTGTTAGTGGTGAGGATTGAGGCTCCTTGATTGCTGGGCTAGGGCATGGCCATCACATGTGGTTTGCAGCAGTACTTCACATACTAATTGGCTTGTAGTGGTGTGGGTAGAGCGAATTCCTGTAGCTTATGTACAGTGATCTCTAAAAGTGTTTTGTACTCTAAAACAGCCATGCAGTGTATACTCAGAGTTCAGATCACAATTGTTTTATTTCTTTTGTTAGCTTAGTGTTAGTCAGGGTGAGCAGTCAGCATGTCAGCAGAGGAGTATGGAAAACTGACAAGGAGCCAGCTGGCAGAGATATGCCAGACTAGGGGACTGGTGCATGGAAACCTGACTAAGGCAGACCTGATTGCAGCCTTGGTTACAACTGGATCAGAAAGCAGCAGCCTGGAGGACAATCAGACTGACAGTGGAGATACAATACCCTCGGAGAATGGACAGCTCAACCTTTCTGCAGTAGACTTAAAAATCCAGCTGGAGCTAAAGAGACTTGAGTTGGAGGCCAGGCATATGGAACTAAAAGCAGCTGAGAAAATGAGGAGTCTACAAGCTGAGGAAAATGAACGGCAGAGCAGGCATGAGAGGGAAATGCTGACTCTTCACCAGAGTCATGGAGGTAATGGGGAAGGGAGTAACTGGACCCCAAAATCACAAAATGTCAGTAAATTTCTTCCACGGTTTAAAGAGGGGGATAATTTTGATAGCTTCATTCATATGTTTGAGAGGGTATGTAAACAGTATGAAGTTGACCAAGGGCTCTGCGTATGGTTCCTGACCCCCTTACTTCATGGTAAAGCTGTAACTTCTTTAGCAACAAATGTATGACACTGATTGTTTGATTATACTGCTGTAAAAAGACACTTGCTGGAATGTTTTAAGCTTAACACCTGAAATGTATAGGAAAAGGTTTTGTGAGCATCGACGCAAGGCAGATGAAAATGTATGTGAATATGTTGCTGAACTGAGCACTTATTTTCATAGCTGGGTAAGTGGATGTCAGATCACCACTTTTGAAGGGCTGGCAGACCTTTTGGTAAGGGAACAAGCCCTTAGCATTTTGCCTGAGGACATGAGGATCTGGTTAGCTGATAAACAGTGTGCTACTTTAGAGGAGTTGGGGAAGAAGGGAGACCTATACCTAGCAAGCAGGGCAGCCCTGCACAGGAAATGGACCCCCACTACTGCTCATGGGGCTAAAGGAACCCATGGTGGGCAGCACAGACTGCCCCAACAGAATCCACCAGTAGCAGGGGAAGCCACTAGCCCAGGTATACGTCCAGGAGCTATGGTTAAATGTTTTTAATGCAACCAGTGGGGCCATATGGCATACAGATGTCCATGGAGGCAAGGTGGGGAACAAAAGGTGAAAGAGCCAGTAAGTGGTAAAGACAAAATGACAATATTAGGTTGTCTTGAGACAACCAGGAGTATGGAACTACCATCCTGCAGATGTCCTGAGAGGGAAGGATTTGGATGAGGCAGTAACATGTACTTATGCAGTTAAAAGCAGTCAGGCTAGGAGACAACCATGTGAGTCTGGTAGCCTGAGGGAGACCCAGACAGACTGCATACTTGCAGCCAGGACTGATGAGGTGGTTACTTCAGTAAGGGAGCTACTCTGTAGCAGTGAGACTGAATGTGAGCCACAGCTGCTTCTGGGTACTGATGTTCCCTTGGACAGGGTAACTGCAAAGGTAGAGGTGAGCAGTAGTATCCAGGCTGACAGTGAGGTACAACTGTCAGGGGATGCCAGACTTCCTGTGGAAGGGGAGCTGGGAAGGGTTACAAGGAGAGACTTGAGACAGGCTCAGGTCTCAAACCCTACATTGCAAGGCCTGAGGCAGATAGCTAGGCAGGCACCTTATTCTCAAGTGAAGGGGGAATCTGTATACTGGAACAAAGGGTTACTGCACAGAGAGTGGACCCCTGAGGAAGGGCTAGAAGGTGAGAGAGTACAGCAGTTGGTAGTGCCTAGAGCTTACCATCTGGTGCTTCTAGCCATAAACAGCAAACACAAAAGGACTCTGCAAGTATGGCGGCTGCAAGGACTCAAACCAAGGCAAAGTGCAAAACAGAAAAGAGAGACCAGCAGCTGTAGCATCAGTATCTTTTACTAGGCTGGTAGTAAAAACTCCATAACCATGTAACAGACCAGTTTCAGCTAAAAAACTTCTATGCCTTCCTCAGTGTAAAAGTGTTAACATCAAACATTTCCAATATATATCTTAATCTATATCACATGATCCAATTAGTGATGCTCGTTCAACCCTAGGTGGAACAATCCACCTAATTTAATAATCCACTTTTTTCTTTCTGGTTCAAAATATAATGCCAGCCCACCTTATTGGATCTGTGTGCTGTAATTCTATCAATAATAATGACATTAAAAGAGGCAGATGGATGTGTTAATGTATATTTATATAGGGCATTCATGTTCCTTTTGTGTTTTATATCACAAAAATGTTCCCCATCTGGAACTTCAGAGGATGTGAAGTTTGCCCTACATAGAATGCCGAACAATGGCAAGAAGCTAAATAAATTACCCAGTCTGACTGACAGTTGGCAAAAAAAGTAATGTCAAAAACATGACCAGTGTTGCTGCTGCTAAAAGTTTTGGATTTGGTGATTTTGGAACAATAGGAACAGTGGCCACATGGAAAACATCCAATCAACTGATCCCCCACTAGGGTAGTTTGTGTTAGGGATGTGTCAGATGATGTATGGCATTTGTAATGATCAAAGTAAGATCCCAGATTCTTGCCTTTTCTAAAAGAAAAAGGACATGTGGCAGGTACAGTGTCAGACAATGTATGGTCAGCCAGCAACATATTCCAGTGACGTTAAACACTTTGCATGAGTGAATTGATATTCCTGCCATATGTGATTACAAATCTAATGGTGGAATTATCATAATCAATTTTGGCTTTGTATTGAAGGAGATCAGCGTTGGCCAAGTGGTCAACTGTGTTGGAAGGCCAGTATATATAACCAGCTTGATAGCCCCTGTCTTTAAACCTAGAAATAAGATCTTGTTTATAGTGCTCATATGAATGTTCATTAGAGCAAATGCATTTCCCTTGTATAAATTGGGACTTAGGAATATTACTGAAGACATGGGGAGGATGATAGCTGGTTGTGTGGAGGAAGGAATTATACTGGGGAAATTTATGGTGTACTCGAGTGGAAAGTGTGTTATCCGGAATTCTCACAACCATAACATCCAGAAAGATAATGTTATTTGGGTCATAATGGACCGTAAATTCAATTCCTCATTTATTTTCATTCAAGTATTCTACAAATTCATGTAGATAATCAGCATCTGTCCTCCTCACCAACCAGCAATCATCCAAATACCTCCTTCAAATGTCCATTTCATCAAGGTATAGATTGTGAGATTGATTATAAATAATTTGTTCTTCAACAAAGGCCATAAATAAATCAGTGTTAATAGGGGCAAAAGATGCCCCCATAGCAGTTCCTTTAGTTTGAAGATAACATTCACCTTGATAAAAAAAGGCATTCTTCATGAGAACATGTTCAGTAAGGATAATGAGGAAGGTGTTGAAACCAGGCTGGTATAGCTCAGATTTGCACAACCAATATTGCATTGCATCAATGCCAGCTCTATGCTGAATATTATTATAAAGTGCTTTAACATCAAGAGCACAGAGCAACCAGCCTGGTTCCAACTGCAAGTCCGCAATAACCCTAAGGAATTCTGTGGTATCTTGTAACCTTGCACGTACCCATTTAAGAAGAGGCTTCAAGTATCTGATTAAGAATAAAGAGAGTGGTTCAGTTAAGGAATTCCTGCCCGAAACAATAGGTCTGCCAGGGGGATTGGTGGCATGTTTATGAATTTTGGGCAGGAAATAAATATACTGGTGTGCAGGTTCATCCACCGTGAGATGTTGTAAAGTATTTGATGTAATAATCCCTTCATCCTTTGCTGACTGGAGTGGAGAATGGAGTAGGGTCAGTAACTAAATGTGAATAATACCTGCCATCCATGAGTTGCCTTTTGACTACAACAGTGCCACCCTTATCTGCCATCAGTATGACCAACTGATGATTCTTGGCCAAATTTGAAATGACCTCCATATCAGCCCTAGAAATGTTGCTGGGTTTCACCCTGGTTTCCTTGGCATAAAAATGTAGATCTTTGAGTTTGGTATTCTGAAACAAAGAAACAGTATGATGCATAGGAGGCATGAATGTAGAGCTGTGGTACCTGAACTAATTCTGGGTATCAACAGTCTCTCTCTGCCATGAAACAACTATTTTAAATTTAAATTTCTACAAAATCTGATATCATCTACAAAACAATCTTCAGCCACAAAGAAACCAGGAATGAATGACAGACCTTTATTCAAAATTGAAATCTCAGTGTCAGGAAGAGAACAAGAGGAGATATTAAAAACATTCATTGCTTCGTGATTATCATTTTTAACAAAGTCTGCATGTTGTTCATAGATTAGTACTAAGCTAACTGCCCTTGCGAGCCATTTTAAGCCCAGCCAATTATCGATTGTGAGACTTGAACCCTGCTCCTTGTGTTTGTAAGGCAAACACCTTAACCATTAGGCCACCCTCCCAACCCTTGTTTTGTGCCTGATTTGTGCTTCCTGCCTCCCCTTCTGTGTTTTGTCCTAAAGGGACACAAGTGTTGGAACGTTTATCAGCAGGTGAACCTGTAGGACCTGAGATATCTGGTTCAAAACTGGAAGAAAAATCATTCCCAGTGCTCTCAGCACTAAATGCTGATGGTTTCTTGAGGATAGGGTGTACCCGTTTCCTTTTGGAAATATTTTTTTTGGGTATGGAAAAAATGTACCCTTTTAGTCCTATCTCTACTAAAGAGATTCCCTTTATTGTAGTCTCCCATATCCCTAAGTAATTTCTTCCTTTTCCTGTCCTTAAGTTGCTCTTAATCATTATTAAGTTGTTTAAAACAGGGGATATATGCAGGCTGCCTTTCAAAGCATATCATTTCTTCCCCCAGCTTAGTAACATTGACAGTTTTGTGTCAATGGTACATTCATAATGTTCAGCAAGAATCTAAACAAACTGCATTTTTGCCTGATGTTGTGCATCCGCCCATTTTTTCAACGTCTCATCAGGATTACTTACTTAGGGTTGTATGTGAATTCTGCGTCCTCTGGGTGTAATATTTTTGGCCAAATAAGCCTTGAATAATTTATAGTGCCAAACGTTGCTTCTTAATGGCTTCATGCCTTTAATTTAGCAAAAAGAGTTTCACAACTGTCTTCAGGAGGAGAAAATAGCACCCCCTATTCATGAGAATTACTTGGGCCCTGACTAAAAATGGCCAGATTGCCCCAATCCAAAGCTATGCCCCGTAACAACTGGGATATATCCATCTTTATCAACAACCAAATCAAATATAAAGATTATAAAAAATGTTGTCAATAAAAAATAAATGCATAATAAATTGGTGTCATCCCAAGAGTCCAGGGATTAGGTGATAGTAAACAATAGAAAAGGATAGACTAATAAATCAATCCCATAAAGAAACCACACCAGGAAAGGGACAATATCAGCTAATATGGTACTTAATCCATATTAATAACATACAGTTACAAGTATAAATTAGGACAATATCAGCCCATAAGACCCCTGTCACTGTGTCTATAAATATATCTTTTATGATGAATACTTATTACCCAAATATAGACAAGACTTAGACCATAACAGCCAATAGGGCCCTGATGGCTGAGTCCAAAACTTAGGAAAAGCTGAGTCCAATCCTGAAAAATAGACCAAAATCAAATGGCTTGCCTAAGCCCAAAAAGGAATATAGGTGAAAAAACAATTTATATAAATAAATTTTAATTTATTTAATTTAAATAAATAAAAAAAAAAAAAAAAAATAATCTTATTTATTTTTCTTTCATCTGTTCTGTCTCATGTTTCCTGCCATAGTGTTTTTATATGCCTTTTTTTTTGTAGTTTAAACTTATGGAGCTTTTCTCGGGCCTCTCTACTGAAAATGGACATATATCCAGTTTGACCAGTCCACAAAGCCCAATGTAAAATAAATAAATAAATAAAAATAGTTATCCAAATGTTTGGTTAATGCAGATAAAGAATGGAAAAATCCAATATAAAAACCAGAAGGAACTATTTTTCCTGAAAACAGTAGAGAACACAATAATCTACTTGTCAAATGGCAAGATTGTATATAAATTATTCAAAACAATATATTTGGGCCATATACCTTAGTCAACATCAGCCCCATATATTAAGAATAGGTCCTGGGATAATATTAGAAAATTACAATTATGGGTAGTAGATGTGTATCCGAGGGTGAATGTTTTTTCCCTCGATTGTGTGTAATATCCAAAAAATTGAAAAGACATATCCTATCTGCCCAACCAGACCATTAAAGGCTTAGAGATAAACTCCTATTTGAAGGAAATAAACTAAGGTATTGATATCTAATAATAATAATGCATATAGAGCTGATCAATCGCAAATCAAAATGGCAGATAACTGTAGTGACTCACATAAGCCAAACATAATGTTAAATTGCTCCAAACACACTTACAAATTTCCCTCAAAGGAAATACGTCAAACGACATTAATCAGGCCAACAGAATTATTTGCCGATAGTGAGATTTAAACATGCACACTTGATGGCATGTATTTAAATAAATAATTGCAGACTCTGCACTTAAAAAAGTAATGCGTCTAAAACATAAAAATGCAGAGCAAAATGGAGGATATCACCCCGTACCTTACATAACCAACACCATATAATCAGTTAACCTGACATACTGTAAAGCATAACTGTAGAAACCAAGACAAACAAATTCAGAAGCCCAAAGTAAAGTATGATGAATTTATTATGAAGTGTTTTTCATCGCTGCCCATACAGCAACTTCTTCAGATAAAAAATGAGAACTTAAAAGTCATACTTAAGTACACAAAACACATCACATGTTAAAATGTATCACATGTTAAAATACAACGTATCAAACCAGAGCAATGCAACACACCTACAAGTCGGTATCAAAACAAAGTGTGCTTAATAAAAGTATAAATCCAACTCATACAACATCACCTTTTTAAACTTTTTAACTTCAATAAACAAGTGATGTTACAAGCTTCATTAAGACCTGGACTAGAGAATGCATTAAATCTTAGTTGCCAGGCTAATTCACGTTCCCTTAACAATAAATTGACAGGACCACCCCTACTGTCAAAATGTATTTCGACTATTGCCTTAAATAAAAACTTAATGGCCCTCAGTCGAACATGAATGTTTGGCCAAGAAGTTATCACCCTTGTTTTTATCTATTGCATGAATATGTTCGTAAACTCTATCACGGAGTCTATGTTCCATTTTCCCAATATAATAAGCAGTGCAAGACATGCACAAAGCAATATATACCACTAGTTTTGAGTTACAATTAAATTTGTACTTCAGTTCATACTTCCTCCCACTAATGGTGAAAGTCTTGCCTGTATCCATAAATTTGCACATCCTACATGCTCCACAAGTAGAGATCCCTGCATATCTGCTTGAACACATTAATTCATTTCTTTCGAGTAGGTTTTTGAAGTTAGAACCTCTTCTACAAACTAGTCTAGGAAAACTAACTTGTTTTTCTACTAAGAGTTTATCTTTATTGATAAACTCCCAATTTTTATGTAGTATCAGCTGTACCAATTCACTGTCGCTACTAAATTTAGTTATAAAACTACTTCTATAATTAGCTGTCAAACTACCAGTAGTTGACATTACAAGTGGACTCATGTCCACAGGATCAAAGCTAGTAGAACCTAAATCAGTAACACTCGATAAAAAGGGCTCACTCAAAATGGGATTGATTGTCCCATTTTGTCTTTTAAATTGTACCTCATCAACAAGTGAATCTATGAGGCTTGTGGGGTAGCCACATCATTGAAACATACCATTCAAAAGTCTACATTCATCAGTAAAGACATCGGGCAAGATTCATGAAGGCTTGCACGGAGTGTAAGAGACGTGTAACACTCTATGCAAGCCTTGCGATCCAGGAACAGCCCTAAACTCCATGTAAGAGACCAGCTAAAGCGTCTCTTACACGGACTGGCGTGGACATGATAAATACCTCATTTGCAGCCAAAGGTATGCAAATGAGGTATATTAGTGATCCAGAAGCAGAAACCAGCCGTGTAAGAGATGTTTTAGCAGAAATGTACTCAGTTGACAACTGAGTATGTTTCTGCAAAATTCTAGCAACGGAGCCATGTCATCTCAAATAAAGGGTGCATATGTGTCAGGCAGCATGCCAATGGCCAAATATGTGGCCATTGGCAAGGTAACCCAATGCAAAAATAATAAACCCAGTGCAGCCCCGCGCAAACGGGCTGTGCTGTATAAAACATAAAAATGAAGGTTATAAACCCACAAATGTGGGTTTAATGCAATACATGGAATGACAATGCAGGGACCAGCAGACCAAAAACAACATGGCCACCGTGTAGTGGTTGCTAAGGGGGGAAGCTGAGTGTAAGACATGTAACTAAGCATTAGTAGGCAATCTCATGTAAATGTGGGTTAGGATACTGAATCTCACAGTCACATAGCAAATGAGCACAGTCTGAGTAGTGTAAGAGATACATAAGGGGGAGGAATAGAGTAGGAGATAGGTGGCATCACAGGGGGGAATGGTAGAAAGAAATGCAGTTCATTGGAGGTCAGTGTAACATGACAGATGACAGACACAGATCAGGGAAAGAGGAGTGCCACAAGATAAGTCTTGGAAAGTCAAGAAATGGAAGGTATACACTGTTACTTACACCAAAGTTTCTTGCTGGGCATGCATGCGCATGTGTGCGCACCATGAAGCGCGAGTAGGGCAATGTGCACGTGTGTAAGGCAGACTGAGCATGTGGGAGCATGTTGGTAGATGTTTAACACTGTTTGCGCTGGTGTGCGCACGTTTTAACCCGAATAAGTAGATTCTGAACCGTGTAAGCATGTGTGCGTGCATGTACGCCACTGTGAGCGTGTTTCTGCTGGTATGCATGTTGCTCCCCCCTGAGGAAACAGAAAGGAAAAAGGAAGCAACAGAATTAGTAGGAAGCTAGCAGGGAATACTGCTGGAGCTAGCAGGTGAAAACAATTAGAAGCAGGCAATTACACAGGCAGAATAGTAGCCCAGCACTTAAAACTTTGCAAACAGCAGTGCAGGATGTTTCTCTCAAGAGACACTGCAAGACAGGAGTAAGCTAATAGAAGTGAAAACTGAAAAAGCTTCACCCAGAGCAGAAATGTTAGGGGCTGCCATAGCTGTCATAATGAGACATAGGTGACTTGCTGAGGGTGGTGAAAATGCAGATGGTGCCAGACAACCCACAGTGAGGAGACGGAGAAGAGTGTACAGGCCCAGGGTCACCTACCATGGGTTACATGAGCTGGAGATAGTAGAGCGCTATAGAGTGGACAGAGAGCTCCTGCAGCAAATAGTTGAGCTGTGCAGGCCACACCTCACACACAGAACCAACAGAGGGGAACCAATCCCAGTGGAAACCAAGGTATGTGTTGGCCTAAGAATACTAGCAACAGGTACCTTCCAGAGACCAACTGCTGATATGATGGGGATATCACAGGTATCAGCCTCCAGGGTACTGCACCAGTTCCTGGATGCCATGTCAGCACATGTCGGTGATCATGTATATTTCCCCAATGCCCGTGAGGTATTGGCCAGCAATATGCGTCTCTTCCAGCAAATAGCGGAATACCCTGAGGTAGTGGGTGCAATAGACTGCATGCACATACGCATCAAAGCACCAGCCTGTGAGTGGGGTAGGGCCTACGTTAACTGCAAGGGCTTCCCCTCCATCAACTTCCAGGTCATGTGTGATGCCCAGGGCATAATAATGAATGTGTGTGCTGGCTGCCCTGGGAGTTACCATGATTCCCACATCTGGCATTTGACGCAGCTGTACCAGCCATTTGCCAATGGGGACATCCCACACGGACACCTAGTGGGGGATGCAGGTTATGCACTGGAGCCATGGCTGATGACATCCATCAGAAACGCACACACACCTGAACAGGAACGCCATAATGAGGCACATGCACAAACACGTAATGTAATAGAGCGTGTGTTTGGGCTGCTCAAGTCACGGACACATCTGGTGGAGTCTTGCAGTACACACCAACTACATGTACCCAAATTGTCATGGTATGTGCTATGCTACATAATATGATCTTGCGAAAACAGCTGCAGCAGGACCAGCATAGGGCTGGGCCAAACAGCCCCCCACCATTGCCAAGGCTATCACAGGCAGAGCGGGACTTGGAGGAGGAACAACCTGAGCCTGCCCCAGTAGGCAGAAGGAGGTGTGCCCAGTATGCCCTGGCCTTGGCAAAGAGGCAATGCATAGCACATATACTGGCTCAGTAGGAACCCTGGGAATGATACCCCCTCTGACTCACTCAAATAATAACAGGGATGCCTAAAATGACATGACCTGCTCACAAACATGTACAGGGAGTGTAATATGCACATCCGACAGAGGCAGCCCTGCAGCACTACCTGAGGCATGAATGCCATGTGTTAAGTAATGTAACACCATGTACTATATGCACACCTAAGGACCCTGACTAACATCCACCCTCACCAAGCATGAAGCCACAAAATGACGATGGGATGATAAATAGCAATAACTGGCTGAAGTAATGCAGTTAGTCAAAGGGGAGCCAATGTGTTCCAGCCTGGGAAGACATGCGGAGCATGACATGGTGCACCACCTGCTAGGGGTGGCATGCACCTATCAGTCCAGGCCCCATGGATACTGGCAAAGGCTGGCAGTACCCACAGCATGCCCTGAATAGGTAAGTCTCAAAACACAAACCCACCTTCATAGGTACCACAAGGGATAGGAAGCTAGATGTAATGCTACCCAATGCCAGAAGTCTAAACAGCAAGATGTGTGCAGTGTAAATGCACACAGTATGGAGAATGTAGATATCAGTCCTGTAATAGAAAACTAGGTCAAGGCTCACATCAGCACCCTAACACTACCAGGTCACACCTCATACTGTGCTGTACAGCTGCAAAACATGGAACAAGCTACAAAAGGAGGGTGACTAGCAATAAATGTCAAGGATAACCACACCCCCATGTTGGTACCACAACAAGAAGCAGCATGGAATAGCCATGGTCAAATACCAATGGCTAACACTGCCTCCCAGTATATAGCCTGCTGCAGACTACTGTCCTAATACCAGGAACTGCACCTGGCCTATGTTGGAATACATGAATATATCAAGCCCCCCAAACCACATTATAATGCTTGACTGAAAATACCCAGACATACACTGGGAGCATTATACTAGCACCAACACAGTCGGAGAAAAGTTCCCAGAATCCATAAACCAAAAAGCCCAGGAACAACGTACCACTCCCACAAGAGGGGTAAGCATACTGGATGTGATAATCAGCAACATGGGTACTGGATGGCAAGATGAGAAGTGTACCCCTCACTGGTAAGACCAGACCATAGAGTAATCACACTGGATATACACATCCCGACCCCAGTCCCTGGCCAGAATACCACAGTGAAAAACATGTGTAAAGCATAGGTTGCACCCCTCCAAACCGATGTGGAATCCACGAAAGGCCCTGTGCAAGTGCAGAATATGGGACACACCGCAGAACATGTTATACAGGCATTCCATGAACACAGCCATGAATGCTTGGAGTATGCAATCACAAATAACAACAAGCTGGAACCAAACAAACAATCGAAACTGCAGAAAAAAGCGCAAAAAGCCACAGACCTCCTTACACCAGAGTCCAAACAGAATGGCAACTGAGATTAGATGCCTTCAAGTTCCCAGGACTGAATGAAAACTGCAATATTTCAGCAGTTTTAAAGTTGAGGAGTTATTTGAGATAGGGACTGTTTGGAATATTGAAAAACTGTTTGCTTAGACGCAGTTTATGTTAATAACCTGCACAGTTTGTTTCTAGCTTTATTTGTGTGATGCATTTCTATTTTTGGTATTTTTCTAATTGAACTTTCTTGATATATGTATTCTTTGTATATATTTTTATATATAGACTTGCTATAACATATATATAAAAAATGTTTTATTGTATATTTGCTTGGTAGTACTGAGGATTCAGTTTTTTAGATTTCATTCTAGTTAGGGCATTTGTGGTTATTTAATACTAGTAATGTATTTTAAAATGCTTTTTAAAATGTATTACGTTTTAGGAAAAATTTTTTTATGGTATGCATAGTAGTAGTTCTTACCGCAAAAAGAGTGATTTTTTTGTAATTTTTTCATGAACAATTCGAGTAACTTTGGACACTATAGGTATGCCTTGTTAAATTTATTTGCGTTTTGCACGTTTGACAAGCAGATATTCTGTCCCCGGGATTCATGAACCTTGCGCCAGGCGCCCGCATAGCGTCGGCGTTATAAAGCCAAATATGGCCACCGAGCGATTCAGGTATGAACCAATCCCACGTGCACTACCGGCGTCGCCCAGTCTCGCCCGGCGTAGGTATGCTAAACACACTGTGTGCGGTATTGCACCATGCAAATGAAGGCAAATAGCGATCCACGAAGTTGGGCAGGCGTAGCGTAAGGGCACGGCAATGTACACAAACATGACCAAGGAGTAATGGAAGGCTGTCAACGTCAGGTATCATACAGGTGCAATATGCCAATGGCGAAAGGCACCGAGAATGTCCAAAGAAAACATGCACAAACTGTAAATAATGACATACCAAATGTATGAAGTGTTTTTCATCGCTGCCCATACAGCAACTTCTTCAGATAAAAAATGAGAACTTAAAAGTCATACTTAAGTACACAAAACACATCACATGTTAAAATGTATCACATGTTAAAATACAACGTATCAAACCAGAGCAATGCAACACACCTACAAGTCTGTATCAAAACAAAGTGTGCTTAATAAAAGTATAAATCCAACTCATACAACATCACCTTTTTAAACTTTTTAACTTCAATAAACAAGTGATGTTACAAGCTTCATTAAGACCTGGACTAGAGAATGCATTAAATCTTAGTTGCCAGGCTAATTCACGTTCCTTTAACAATAAATTGACAGGACCACCCCTACTGTCAAAATGTATTTCGACTATTGCCTTAAATAAAAACTTATGGCCCTCAGTCGATCATGAATGTTTGGCCAAGAAGTTATCACCCTTGTTTTTATCTATTGCATGAATATGTTCAGAACTCTATCACGGAGTCTACGTTCCATTTTCCCAATATAATAAGCAGTGCAAGACATGCACAAAGCAATATATACCACTAGTTTTGAGTTACAATTAAATTTGTACTTCAGTTCATACTTCCTCCCACTAATGGTGAAAGTCTTGCCTGTATCCATAAATTTGCACATCCTACATGCTCCACAAGTAGAGATCCCTGCATATCTGCTTGAACACATTAATTCATTTCTTTCGAGTAGGTTTTTGAGGTTATAACCTCTTCTACAAACTAGTCTAGGAAAACTAACTTGTTTTTCTACTAAGAGTTTATCTTTATTGGTAAACTCCCAATTTTTGTGTAGTATCAGCTGTACCAATTCGCTGCCGCTACTAAATTTAGTTATAAAACTACTTCTATAATTAGCCGTCAAACTACCAGTAGTCGACATTACAAGTGGACTCATGTCCACAGGATCAAAGCTAGTAGAACCTAAATCAGTAACACTCGATAAAAAGGGCTCACTCAAAATGGGATTGATTGTCCCATTTTGTCTTTTAAATTGTACCTCATCAACAAGTGAATCTATGAGGCTTGTGGGGTAACCAAATCATTGAAACATACCACTCAAAAGTCTACATTCATCAGTAAAGACATCGGGCAGGATTCATGAAGGCTTGCACGGAGTGTAAGAGACGTGTAACACTCCATGCAAGCCTCGCGATCCAGGAACAGCCCTAAACTCTGTGTAAGAGACCAGTTAAAACGTCTCTTACATGGACTGGGTGTGGATATGCTAAATACCTCACTTGCAGCCAAAAGGTATGCGAATGAGGTATATTAGTGATCCATGAAGCAGAAACCAGCCCGTGTAAGAGATGTTTTAGCTGCAGAAATGTACTCAGTTGACAACTGAGTACGTTTCTGCAAAATTCACAACGGAGCCATGTCAGCTCCAAATAAAGGGTGCATATGTGTCAGGCAGCATGCCAATGGCCAAATATGTGGCCATTGGCAAGGTAACCCGATGCAAAAATAATAAAAATATAATTTTTTAAACCCAGCGCAGCCCCGCGCAAATGGGCTGTGCTGTATAAAACATAAAAATGAAGGTTATAAATCCACAAATGTGGGTTTTATGCAATACATGGAATGACAATGCAGGGACCAGCAGACCAAAAACAACATGGCCACCATGTAATGGTTGCTAAGGGGGGAAGCTGAGTGTAAGATATGTAACTAAGCATTAGTAGGCAATCTCATGTAAATGAGGGTTAGGATACTGAATCTCACAGTCACATAGCAAATGAACACAGTCTGAGTAGTGTAAGAGATACATAAGGGGGAGGAATAGAGTAGGAGATAGGTGGCATCACAGGGGGGAATGGTAGAAAGAAATGCAGTTCATTGGAGGTCAATATAACATGACAGATGACAGACACAGATCAGGGAAAGAGAAGTGCCACAAGATAAGTCTTGGAAAGTCAAGAAATGGAAGGTGTACACTGTTACTTACACTAAAGTTTCTTGCTGGGCGTGCATGCGCATGTGCGCGCGCCATGAAGCACGAGTAGGGCAATGTGCACGTGTAAGGCAGACTGAGCATGTGAGAGCGTGTTGGTAGATGTTTAACACTGTTTGCGCTGGTGTGCACGCATTTTAACCCGAATAAGTAGATTCTAAACCGTGTAAGCATGTGTGCGTGCGTGTAAGCCATTGTGAACGTGTTTCTGCTGGTATGCACGTTGCTCCCCCCTGAGGAAACAGAAAGGAAAAAGGAAGCAACAGAATTAGTAGGAAGCTAGCAGGGAATCCTGCTGGAGCTAGCAGGTGAAAACAGTTAGAAGCAGGCAATTACACAGGCAGAATAGTAGCCCAGCACTTAAAACTTTGCAAACAGCAGTGCAGGATGTTTCTCTCAAGAGACACTGCAAGACAGGAGTAAGCTAATAGAAGTGAAAACTGAAAAAGCTTCACTCAGAGCAGAAATGTTAGGGGCTGCCATAGCTGTCATAATGAGACATAGGCGACTTGCTGAGGGTGGTGAAAATGCAGATGGTGCCAGACAACCCACAGTGAGGAGACAGAGAAGAGTGTACAGGCCCAGGGTCACCTACCACGGGTTACATAAGCTGGAGATAGTAGAGCGCTATAGAGTGGACAGAGAGCTCCTGCAGCAAATAGTTGAGCTGTGCAGGCCACACCTCACACACAGAACCAACAGAGGGGAACCCATCCCAGTGGAAACCAAGGTATGTGTTGGCCTAAGAATACTAGCAACAGGTACCTTCCAGAGACCAACTGGTGATATGATGGGGATATCACAGGCATCAGCCTCCAGGGTACTGCACCAGTTCCTGGATGCCATGTCAGCACATGTCGGTGATCATGTATATTTCCCCAATGCCCGTGAGGTATTGGCCAGCAATATGCATCTCTTCCAGCAAATAGCAGAATACCCTGAGGTAGTGGGTGCAATAGACTGCATGCACATACACATCAAAGCACCAGCCGGTGAGTGGGGTAGGGCCTACGTTAACCGCAAGGGCTTCCCCTCCATCAACTTCCAGGTCGTGTGTGATGCCCAGGGCATAATAATGAATGTGTGTGCTGGCTGCCCTGGGAGTTACCATGATTCCCACATCTGGCATTTGACGCAGCTGTACCAGCCATTTGCCAATGGGGACATCCCACACAGACACCTAGTGGGGGATGCAGGTTATGCACTGGAGCCGTGGCTGATGATACCCATCAGAAATGCACACACACCTGAACAGGAACGCCATAATGAGGCACATGCACAAACACGTAATGTAATAGAGCGTGTGTTTGAGCTGCTCAAGTCACGGGCACATCTGGTGGAGCCTTGCAGTACACACCAACTACATGTACCCAAATTGTCATGGTATGTACTATGCTACATAATATGATCTTGCAAAAACAGCTGCAGCAGGACCAGCATAGGGCTGGGCCAAACAGCCCTCCACCATTGCCAAGGCCATCACAGGCAGAGCGGGACTCGGAGGAGGAACAACCTGAGCCTGCCCCAGTAGGCAGAAGGAGGCGTGCCCAGTATGCCCTGGCCTTGGCAAAGAGGCAACGCATAGCACATATACTGGCTCAGTAGGAACCCTGGGAATGATACCCCCTCTGACTCACTCAAATAATAACAGGGATGCCTAAAATGACATGACCTGCTCACAAACATGTACAGGGAGTGTAATATGCACATCCGACAGAGGCAGCCCTGCAGCACCACCTGAGGCATGAATGCCATGTGTTAAGTAATGTAACACCATGTACTATATGCACACCTGAGGACCCTGACTAACATCCACCCTCACCAAGCATGAAGCCACAAAATGACGATGGGATGATAAATAGCAATAACTGGCTGAAGTAATGCAGTTAGTCAAAGGAGAGCCAATGTGTTCCAGCCTGGGAAGACATGCGGAGCATGACATGATGCACCACCTGCTAGGGGTGGCGTGCACCTATCAGTCCCAGGCCCCATGGATACTGGCAAAGGCTGGCAGTACCCACAGCATGCCCTGAATAGGTAAGTCTCAAAACACAAACCCACCTTCATAGGTACCACAAGGGATAGGAACCTAGATGTAATGCTACCCAATGCCAGAAGTCTAAACAGCAAGATGTGTGCAGTGTAAATGCACACAGTATGGAGAATGTAGATATCAGTCCTGTAATAGAAAACTGGGTCAAGGCTCACATCAGCACCCTAACACTACCAGGTCACACCTCATACTGTGCTGTACAGCCACAAAACATGGAACAAGCTACAAAAGGAGGGTAACTAGCAATAAATGTCAAGGATAACCACACCCCCATGTTGGTACCACAACAAGAAGCAGCATGGAATAGCCATGGTCAAATACCAATGGCTAAAACTGCCTCCCAGTATATAGCCTGCTGCAGACTACTGTCCTAATACCAGGAACTGCACCTGGCCTATGTTGGAATACATGAATATATCAAGCCCCCCAAACCACATTATAATGCTTGACTGAAAATACCCAGACATACACCGGGAGCATTATACTAGCACCAACACTGTCGGAGAAAAGTTCCCAGAATCCATTAACCAAAATGCCCAGGAACAACGTACCACTCCCACAAGAGGGGTAAGCATACTGGATGTGATAATCAGCAACATGTGTACTGGATGGCAAGATGAGAAATGTATCCCTCACTGGTAAGACCAGACCATAGAGTAATCACACTGGATATACACATCCCGACCCCAGTCCCTGGCCAGAATACCACAGTGAAAAACATGTGTAAAGCATAGGTTGCACCCCTCCAAACCGATGTGGAATCCACGAAAGGCCCTGTGCAAGTGCAGAATATGGGACACACCGTAGAACATGTTATACAGGCATTCCATGTACACAGCCAGGAATGCTTGTAGTATGCAATCACAAATAACAACAAGACACAATGCCATACACGCAGGCATCTGGCATGCTGGACTCCAACCATTACCAAACCATGCAAGAGAATGAGGAAGCTACCACATGATAGAGCAAACATAAAAAGGGAAGTAATCACTGATCAGTAGTATGGCAATAACATATGTCCACACGTACAATCCACTAAGGCCAGCCACAACAAGTAGAATCTGTGAATCCAGAGGCAATGTGACACCTGTCCCAAGTACACAGACAACCACAACTCCCTCCAATAAATACAAATATATGTGATAGATGCAACCATGTATCCAAACCGGAGGCTGAGCTCCCCCAACTCAGTACTGTCAAAACTGGTCAGGAGGAGAAGGTAACCACATACAGCACAAACCCAGTCCCACATAGACCTACCACAACTGTAAACCAAACACATAAACACAGAAAAACATTCCCAGAGGCCCTAATTACAAACACACCACACCAACAGAAGCCTCCAAAGCAGATCCCAAACAACCACAACCTCCAAACATAGCACATGCAACACATAGTACACAAAGCTGGTGTGCCAAACAGTCACAGGCCAGAAGGAGAAACAACATGCCTGATACAGTTGTAATAGGTGTCTGTATAGGCAGACACACTGCTGTCCCACTCACCAGACTGAACAAGGGAAAGGGTACAGTAAGCTGCCTGTAGGCTGCCACAATATGCCACATAACACAAGTACGCAGGTCACCCCACAGCAAGCAGAAATATGATGCACTCAATGTCCATGCTGGTGTGAATGACCTGAGATGTACCTCCCTGGACTACATGAAAAGAGACATGGATGAGCTCTCTGAGTATGTACCCCAGGCCGGTATGACACTGGCTGTGTGCAGCATCCAACCCTCACCAAGAATGATGCCACAGTACAAACACAGAATGATCATCTTTAACAGGTGGCACAGTTACAGCTGGTAGTCCAAGAGGGTCTAATGTCTGTCTGCTTAAGATGTCATACATGACAAGCCATGCTGCTATTCCAGGGATGGCTTGCATGTGTTACCCCTGTGCATCTGGATACTGGATAAGGCCTTTGCCACCGCCATAGATCCATATGTAGGCAAGGCCAAAAAGACTACCCACCACCCTAGAAAACATAAGTGGTAAGAAACATAAGGGTAATGCTGACCAATGCCTGATGTGTAAACTGCAATATGCATGCCCCTGCGGCACTTCCCAGTAAGGAGAACATCGATGTCTGTGCAGTGACAGAAGCCTGCTGCAAGCCTAGTGATAGCACACCAGCACTACCAGGTTATACCACATATCATGCGTTATGGCCCCAACACCTGGACCAAAACATCAAAGGAGGGGGAGTATCCATATGCAGCACAGACACCCATATGGCCAGGTAACTGACAATGCACAAAGCAGCGGAGACCACCCATGTGCACCTAAGTGTAGTCAAAACTGCTGTACAGTCTGTAGCATGCAACAGACCACACTCACACACAAGAACTCCACCCAGACATCCTGAAGACACTGGACAGTATGAATGTCCCACCAAATACCAGACAAGGTACTCACAAATTACCACATAGGTGGTAAACCATTATGTATGCAAGGAGTAATCAGGGACCTAGGGACACAAGTCGACAGTAATCTGTCATGTGACACACACAATGCCAATGTGGCTAGGAAGATTGTCGATATTGGACACTGTATCATGAAAGGATTCACATCCACATCAACAGAGGTCACTGTGCCCCTGTACTGTTCCCTTATCACACCCATAATCTAGTACAATGACTCATATGGGATGTACCGTACGTGACACCTGCAGCGGTTCGGAAGACCTCAAAGGTACCCCACCAAGAGGATAAAGGGTGTCAAATATATGTCATATGCTGCCTGGCTGTAGACACCCCAGCTGAATGCAGTCACAGACTGCCTACACAGAGGCATTGTATGTCTGTTGTACAAGGCCATGTCCAACACAGGAGTAATGGACATGCTCCACCACAGGAAATCAAACCCATTGGAGCTGTGACAGTGACAGATGTCAGCCTCAACACATAATGAAATAGGATGTGCTGGAGGGACAGATACATAACCCAGAGGCTCCCCACACCCAGAAACAGGATCCCAATCCATGTTAGGCAGAGGCCCTCACTGACACCTCTCAACAGGAATATTGCCAAGTGGATGGATGATCGTACATGTATACTGGGGGTCTTCACTGTATCATGACCAGACAGAGGCACAGTAAAGAAAATCATAAATGGCCATAATAGTCACATAGCAAGGAATGGCGAAAGACACACACACTCTGGCTTGGCTTACTAATGCCCTAGGGTGGATAGCCTAGTATGAACCCATGAACCTATGAAGATACAAATTGTACAGGACACTAAGGATAATCACAAGGCTTACTTAACTGATGGTAGGAACCATGTTGGGAATCCACAGATATGCTCCGAATCACACAGATATTACAAACAACATACCAAACACACACACATATTGCTAACATACAACCTGACTGGTGCAGTGCAAATCCCCCCCCCAGAATGCAAAATATCTATCCCAGCAGACTGCTGGTCCCCTGACATTGCAGATGCTGAGGTAACAGCCATCATCTGCAAAGCAAAACACACAGCAGCAAAGGTATGTGATAGTGTCCTGGGCTGAGGCCAACATGGACTCCAAGAATAATGGAATGCCAAATCACACTACTGCCCAATGTCAGCCTTCCCACAGGATATGTACCCAAAGAGCAGTGTACAACAACAGTGGTCCTTCACAACAAAGGTGTTGCCTGAATGGATACTGCAAACTACCACTCCAGGATCCTGACAAGCTTGGTCTGCACAGCTATGGAAGGGATCAGTATGTACCGCAGACATAAAGCTATCGTGGACCTACTGATACTGGACCCTACACAGTGTGGCTGTCATAACTGCAGATCCTGCCCCTAAACATGTTTGACCCATTTGAAGCAGTCATTAAGGTCATTGATGAGGGCAATGTGGTCCACACAGCGTAGCTGGCCCGTGCATATGCTTCTAGACAATACCCACGAAGTTCAGTATGGATATGTTCACCAGCTTAAATATATACCCCTATGTCAGTAGAGGGGTTGCAAACCAGACCGAGGACAGAACTGACATGGTCAGACATGCTGCGTCCATGTCAGACTACAAAGCAGATATGAGTGGCATCCCACAAGGCTTGGTCCTGGGCCCACCCCCCCGTTCTGTATATATGTCCCATAGGTATAGGTCAACATGGAAGGACTGTGACTGAACATGTATGCAGAGGAGTACAAACAGCCCACCATATCCGACCCCCAGCTGACACAAGCAACCCACAAAAGGGCCACCTACAAACAGACAACTGGAGCCATAGCCATGTCAGCAAGCTAATTGCAGAACTGTGGATAGACAACCACCGTGGATATACAGTAAGTGCCCACAAATTACCACACAGGTGTTAACCCATTACGTACCTAACATGTAATGAGAGACCTGGGGACACAAGGTGATAGATATCCTGCACTGGACAAACATGTGGCTGTAATGTTCGCAGAAACATACCATACACCCACCCAATAATGAAGGTTGTCAGATGTAGATAAGGGGAGGTCACTGTGGCTCTGCAGTCATCCTTCATCAGCATCACAATTGACTACAATAGCCCCTGTGGGATATACCTCAGCAGACACCTCCATCAACTGTAAAGTCCACAACAGTACCCCACCAGGAGTAGCAAAGAGCATGAACAGATGCCATGTGTTGCCTGAGTAAACAAACTGCAGCCCCACATACTGCCCAGCTACAGGCAAGCTGTGCCTGATGTATGAAGACATGTCCAACCTGGAATCAATGAACATGCTGCACCTTGTACAATCTGGATGGCAGTGAGCTATGCACATGAGAGACCTGAACCCCAGCACTGACATACATAGGACAAGCTGTACAGAATGATCCATAACACAGAAGGCACCCCCACTCTTGAGTAGACTCCCGGTACAGGTTAGCCAGAGAGTCACCTATCAACACCCCTCTAGAGGAATCCCGATGAGTGGATGGGAGATGGTAGGTTAACCCTGGGTATCACTGTTATGTCAGAGGTAGATGGAGGCACAGTATACCAACCATGACATATGTCATGGCAAAATCCAGTTACAATGTGTGTCGAAGGACAAACACACCCTGTGACTAGCATCAGAAATGGCCTAGGGAACATCGCTAGTGTTTGCCAATGTCCAGCTATGTTGTGGAATATACTACCAATGTTGGATGAGCCTGGTGTAGGTAGTCCATATCTGAACATAATGCAACATGGTCATATGTGCACAACTGGCCCCTACACAGTCTGTTGTGCACACTATGAAGATGTCAAGCTGTGATAGGACTAAAGCCCAGGATACTGTCCATCACAGTGAAAGTACTGAACCAGTACACTATACGGTACTGCAGTGTTAGGTCATTATGAAGGTATGTTGACAACTGTCTGCAAAGTATCCCATGCAATCCCTGCAGGCACAGTATAATCCCGTTGTGGCAGACATGAAGCAGTTGGCCAGTTAGTACACAACATGACACCCAACACACAACCATAAATGTGAGATATTGTTGAAGTTCACACACACCCAAATATGTGGTGGACTTCAGAGTGCAACATATAGAAAGCTCACACTGGGCATGCTCACACACTTTGATAAATGAGGCATATGTCAGACAACATGCCATGGAAAGGCTGAACTGGGCATGCTCACACACTTAGACCATATCTCCGTTTAGCAGTTGGCCACACATATCTGGTATTTGTATGTGTCATTCCAGGAACCAACCACAACACAGCAATCTGCCCAGTGCACACAGTAAATGACTACAGAGACAGAAGTGATATACTGGATCGCCGTCATATGCAAACATCTTCCACAGATACACAAGTTGGTCATAGGAACAGGGAATGCTATGGCAATAAAGACCTGCAAACAGTAGAACAGCACAACAAATATTGTGCATCTGACAATTGAACATATGGGTGTAGAGGTCAATACTAGGCTTGTTGCCCTAGGGAATGACAGCTCAGTCAGAATGTGCTTGGCATCTGCATCCCCAGTACAGTAGGCTACTGTGCCACTGTAAAGTAGGTCACATAAGGCAACGTGTGAGGCTAGTGAGCTGTGCCTCTGTCAAGCAGGGGCACAGTGGAGATCCCAGGGTTTGAATGTGCTAAGCCACAGCCATGTTGCTGGTGTGTGCTGGAAGAGGGTTGCTGAGGATCCCTAACAGTAAGTGGCCATCAATAACAGACTGAGGGGAGCCCTATCTGCATTGTCTGGACAATTCCACTGTCAACACTGTGTTGTGATGATTATGTGGAATGAAGTGTCGTGCCGGAACTGTTCACAGATGTCCTCCCTCTGTGGGCTACAGCTCTGCAATGTATTAGCTCACTCTGTCTGTTGAATGGCTCATATATGGCTGGAGTACACCTGACAGGTGTCTTGTTGTGGAGCAGTCATGGGTATATGTGGGATAGCATGATCAATGCAAACCGTACACATGCTCATAGAATGCAATTGTCAAGGATTATGCTGAGTGGCCAGTATAGTCCCCCAGCATGGGTCCTCTGAAGTCGTCCACCCCAGTCTTCACAAGTGTAGAGTCTGCTTGTGCTAAATACAGTTTGTGTGCAGTGACAACCTTGCCTGGGGGTGGGGATGGGATATGGATGTCCAGGGGAAAGGTGGGTATGGTCAGATATCAACAATGGTGGTCTACCTCTGGTGTGGAACAGTGAGTAGCCATGTTGCAGATGGACAGGTGCAATATGTATTCCCCCATGTGGCTGTGGTGTGTGGCTCTGCCATAGCACATGGACCCACAATTTGTAGTGGCTGTAGGGTAAAGTAGTAGAGGCCTGAGTAGTTCTCACACACAATATGCCTGTATCTGATGTTAACAACTGGAATGGTGTATGTGAACACCTGCATATCCCGGCACTGTTCCCAGGGAAGCTAAGTGTGTGTCCTGGATGTGGGTGTGGTGTTCTGGACTGGTTGTGTTGTGTGTTACAGGTCCTGTGGTCATGAAGCATGGTACAGAACATAACCTGCCAGTGCGATGTGCATATCTGACCCTGATGTAGGTGGCTGCAAATGCATATATATGCTATCCCCCACCTGACAGGTAGTACTAGATGTACATAACTCTGTATAAATAAAGATGTCAGCACCCTATAAGTACTGTAAGTGCAGACCAGATACCCAGTAATTCGGTTAGCATGCTCTGCTAATGCATATCTCTCAAGTGTCATAATATAGGTAGGTAGGAGTTCGAACCATGCAATTGCTAAGTGTGTGTGTGTGTGTGTGTGTGTGTGTGTGTGTGGGGTTGATGTGTGTGCAAGCCTGTGTGAGGAAGATGTCCCTTTTGGCAACTGTGAAAGAACTCTACAGGATGCACATTCCCCTAGCTCAGCACGGATGATGTCAGTACCCTATAAGTACAGCAGGAGAAGGGAAGCCTCCCAGTAATTCAAATAGTGCGCTTCGCTAATGCGTCTGTCACTAGTGTCATAACATAGTTAGGTAGGGGTTTGAATCCTGCAACTGCCCAGTGTGTGTGGAGGGGGGTTAGTGGGTGTGCAAGTCTGTGCGAGGGAGATGTCACTTTTGGCAACTGTGAAAGCACTCTACAGGATGCACATTCCCCTATCTCAGCACGGATGATGTCAGCACCCTATAAGTACAGCAGGAGAAGGGAAACATCCCAGTAATTCGAATAGCGTGCTCTGCTAATGTGTCTGTCACGAGTGTCATAACATAGTTAGGTAGGAGTTTGAATCCTGCAACTGCCCAGTGTTTGTGGAGGGGGTTTAGTGTGTGTGCAAATCTGTGTTAGGGAGATGTCCCTTTTGTCAACTGTGAAAGCACTCTACGGGAAGCACATTCCCCTATCTCAGCACGGATGATGTCAGCATCCTATAAGTACAGCAGGAGAAGGGAAACCTCCCAGTAATTTGAATAGCGTGCTCTGCTAATGCATCTGTCAGGAGTGTCATAACATAGTTAAGGAGGGGTTTGAATCCTGCAACTGCCTAGTGTGTGTGGAGGGGTGGAGGGGGGGAGGGAGGGGGGGGGGTTAGTGTGTGTGTGAGGAAGATGTCCCTTTTGGCAACTGGGAAAGTACTCTACAGGATGCACATTCCCCTATCTCAGCACGGTGTGTGTGTGAGGAAGATGTCCCTTTTGGCAACTGGGAGGGAGGGAGGGGGGGGGGTTAGTGTGTGTGTGTGAGGAAGATGTCCCTTTTGGCAACTGGGAAAGTACTCTACAGGATGCACATTCCCCTATCTCAGCACGGTGTGTGTGTGAGGAAGATGTCCCTTTTGGCAACTGGGAGGGAGGGGGGGGGTTAGTGTGTGTGTGAGGAAGATGTCCCTTTTGGCAACTGGGAAAGTACTCTACAGGATGCACATTCCCCTATCTCAGCACGGTGTGTGTGTGAGGAAGATGTCCCTTTTGGCAACTGGGAGGGAGGGAGGGGGGGGGTTAGTGTGTGTGTGAGGAAGATGTCCCTTTTGGCAACTGGGAAAGTACTCTACAGGATGCACATTCCCCTATCTCAGCACGGTGTGTGTGTGAGGAAGATGTCCCTTTTGGCAACTGGGAAAGTACTCTACAGGATGCACATTCCCCTATCTCAGCACGGATGATGTCAGCACCCTATAAGTACAGCAGGAGAAGGAAAACCTCCCAGTAATTTGAATAGCACACTCTGCTAATGCGTCTCTCTCAAGTGTCATAATATAGTTAGATAGGAGTTTGAAACCTGCAAATGGCAAGTGTGTGTCTTTGAATATGGGGAATTTGTGTGTGTGCAATTCTGTATGAAAAACATGTGCTTTTTTGCAATCAGGAGATCACACTACATGATGCACATTACCCTTTCCAAACAGTGATGATGTCAGCACCCTATACATACAGCTGGAGAAGAGACACCTGCCAGTAATTTGAATAGCGCAGTCTGCTACAGCGTCACTCTCAAGTGTCATAAGATAGTTAGGTAGGGGTTTGAAACCTGCAAGTGTGTGTGTGTTTGGATGTGGGGAGTTTGTGTGTGTGCAATTCTGTATGAAAAACATGTTAGTTTTGGCAATCAGGAGATCACACTACCTGATGCACATTACCCTTTCAAAACGCTGATGATGTCAGCACCCTATAAGTACAGCCAGAGAAGAGGAACCTCCTAGTAATCCAAATAGTGCGCTTCACTAATGTGTCTCTCTCACATGTCGTGACTTAGTTAGGTAGGGGTATGAATCCTGCAAATGGCAAGTGTGTGTGGGGGTAGTAGGGTGTGTGTGAAAGAACAGATCCTTTTGGCAAATACTACAATACACCAGATGCTGCATATTCCCCCAGTAAACACAGGGGATGTCACCACACTATCAGCACAGCCAAACAGGGCTAGTTGGCCAGTAATGCCAATAGTGCGCTCTGCTACTGGGTCTATTACCATTGTCAGAGTACAGATAGATATGTTTTGGTAACCCACAACTGCCACGTGTGGTTGTGTCACACATTATGACCTTGTGTGGGTCTTTGTGCATAACAATGCATGCCATTGCCTAAACCAGCAATGGCAATGCACACATGATGTATGTGTGTGACACATACACATAAATACCTGTGACCTGCAGTAGTTACTATGTCTGACACATGTCTCGAGTGGATAAATGGTATTTGCAATGCATAACAATATGACTGTGTCTTACTGTGCAGGGGCCGCATGCGGTATGTGTCTATACAGTGAGGGTGTATATGGTAAAATGCCTACAGCAGGGGATACACATCTGGTCTGGGCCATATAGTCTACATGTAGTTGATGTACAGGTGCTGCATGTTCCCACCTGTTGTGGGTGTGGTAACATGTCATTCCACTGCAATTCAATGACCACATGCTGGGAACCCTTCAACTAGTGTGTAGTAGCTACAGTAATGCTCACGCACAATGTTTGGCTGGATGCAGTCCAGCCATATAAAGACAGTTCTTGAGACTTGCGTATTGCCAGTGTTGTTATGGAGGATAGGTGGGTTTCCTGTGTATGGGAGGGTTGTGTGTGCCAGGCTATGAACCAGACGGCAGTCCGACACACTGTTAGCTGCACATGAATAGGCCCTGATGCTTTGTGCTGTGCCAACAACCTGGAGGTGTGTGTATCTGTGGTGCCTTGGGATACCACCCCCCCTGTTCAGTGTTACATGTGTAGGGGACGACAGGCATGGTGTGAGGTATAACCTGGCAGTGATGGGTTGCATCTGTGAGCCGTGAATCAGGACTCTGGTACTGCACAGACATTGCAGTTCACCATGCTGAGGACAGTGTCCAGTGCATACATCTTGCGGTGTACACTGCTGGTGTTGTGTAGCATCACTGTTAGTGTCCTATCCTGTGTGATACCCACGGAGGTGGCTATGTAATCCGTGTCCTGCAGCATAAGGCAGTATGTGTGTATCAAGGGGCTTCGCCAATATACATTGGGCCATGGGTGTCATGTGCAAGCTGCCCCTCGCACATCATTGTGGCTTCCCTAGCATGTAAGCACACGTTGACAGCCAGTGGATACCCTATGAATGACATTGGAGACTGAGCAGAATGTAGACATAGAACACCCTTCCTACATATAGTGGTAGCATACCTGGTGAGGGTATGATGGCAACCAAGATCAGGCTCATACTGGCCCATGCCACATGCTGAGAGATCCCTGAGATGTAGTCCAGGGAGGTATGTCTCAGGTCATCCATAGTGACATGGTCAATGACTGGGTCATATGTGTCCATGCCTCTGTCTGACCTGTATGCATGTGTTTTGTGGTGGACCATAGTGTCCCAGAGGCATATCACTATGACCTTCACCATGTACAGCCTGTTGAGTGGGACCCCACTGCAGCGGCCAAGAGAGGTACCTGACACATCTGTAGCAGGTGTGTTGTGTAGCCCTACAGGCTGTGAGTGTGTGGCACACGGGATGTGTGTGCCATGTGTGGCATGTGCTCTGTTCCGACGTAACATATGCCTGTGTGCCAGCTGCGGAGGTGTGTGATGCTCAGGCAGGATGCTATTCTGAGTCCCCACGTATGCCCCAGTGTGTTCAGCTTGCTGTCAGTGCGTGTCTATGTCTGACTGGTATTGTAGTCACTGTAGTATGACATGCCACCTGACAGGGTATGGCATTACTGGGTTCAGAGTGCTCAGTCCCCAGATTGGCTATGTGGTGGCATCCCACATATGTGTTGTACATTCCTGGCCAAGGGTGATGGTTGACTGCATACATGGGGCAGTTGTGACATTGCCACATGACTCACATAAACCACAACTGGACCATAGAGGTGATTCACAGGTTACCTTTGCACATGCTTCCCTAGTAGTGTGATTGCCATGGTGAGTACCAACACATAGGGCCAATGGAGAACAACATACTGAAGGTGTGTATGTGTGGGTGTACTGCTACTGTTCCATAGCACTGGCATATATGACTGCACACGTGGGTAAATGCCAGGTAAGACATGTGCAATGTGTCACAGGCAACGTACATGCGAACAGGACAGACAGTGATGTTCTGTCATGTGTAAACTTGACATACGTATCATACACTATGCAGATGTCACTAGGAGTCCACAGAAGCACTGTAACTCTGCATTGCAGGTGGAAGCAGTGTTCCAGGAACCCCAAGCGAACATGCATGCAAACAAAGCTACAGTAAGCAGGGCTGGAAGTAGTCCATTGTACAACAAAGAAGGGGTAACACTAACAGTAGGTAACAGTGCAAATATGTAGGCACTATCAACATGTACCCAGGAATGCACAGCACAGATGCCCATGGTAGAACTGATATTATGTCATAGTTAATTGTGATTTGGATTACATTGGTACTGCACACATATCAACATGCAAACATCCACATTGCATAGTCGTTGTGGGCAACTTGCCACCATTACTGTACATGTCCATCATTGCATATCACTACTTGCATTAATTTCCCCCCTGTGCTACCCATGTATGTGGCTATCTGTTGACATCCTTACCACCGGTATGCAATAATGTGCAGCTGTTACACTTTGGTATGTACTATGGGTGCAGATAACAATTCAGGA
Source organism: Protopterus annectens (assembly GCF_019279795.1). Taxonomy (NCBI): domain Eukaryota; kingdom Metazoa; phylum Chordata; order Ceratodontiformes; family Protopteridae; genus Protopterus; species Protopterus annectens. Next base: position 459,387,218 of record NC_056741.1, on the reverse strand, counting down.
CAGTCATACGGTTACTGCATCAGGCATGCTGGGATATACACACAGTCATATCAGCACACTGTACTGTCACCAACATGATACTACTAATACACTTCTATGTAGTCACCCTGTGCATCAGCAACATGTTTACCTGTTCCTGCACTGATGTTGGAGATTGCAGGAGGTGGCACAGTTTCATCATATGCACAGGGTGTGAATTAGGTATGCCTGAGTCTGCCACTGATACCACCAATTGACATGTGTGTGCATGTGTGTTGGTGAGGGACAGCAGTACAGGGTGGGGCACTGTTGGTGCAGTGTGTGCGTGTATGTGGTAGCCCTAGGTGTTAACATTTTGCATGTGTGTATGCACACACACAGTTCCACCTCATGGCTGCCATATACAGGGGTTTGTGGACAGCCACAGACTGCACCTGGCAGGTCATACAGATCAGTGTCTGTGGGCACGGACACGGTATCTGTGCCTGGCAGGGGTGCTACGGACCGTATCCAGTACTAAGCCAGACTGGGTACTGTCATCAGAAGCGGGAGTGTGTTGACTGGACACAGCTCCCTGTTGGGACTGTCCAGAGCCACGTGCACGTGGTCTCCTGGGGCGTTCCGATGACAGCACAGACCCAGCATTGCTGGGGCTGCTGCTGGAACTATGGGGGCATGCGCAGGCCTGTTGTCGTCCGCACTGACTGCCAGCTGCTGCTGTTGCTGGCATGCAGCCACATTGACGCCGCAACCACCCACCATTGCCCTGGCTCATAGACATTTGGTTGTGGAACTGCTGTAATATGTCCCCACAACGTCTGTCTATGACATCGGTGAAGTTACGGATAGCATCCGCGATGTCACGCATACTGTCAGTCATGGCTGTGCGACATGCTCTCAGCTCCCTCACACCCTGTCTAGTGTACCTTTCCATACGCGAATGTGCCTGCATGACAGCCCGAAACATAGCTGAGGTTGACAGACCTCTTTGGGCACGTGTGCCAGAGGCAGTACACCCACGGATGCTCCCACGAGAACCCATGGGCAACTGTCTGTGTGGTACCATCGCAGGACCCTGCCCATGGCTGCTGTGTGGGGAAGCATTTGCCACAGATACCACATTACCCTGGTCAATGCCCACTGTATCCTGTCCATCATCTAGGGACAATGGTGACAAAGGATGTACTGGCAGGATGACTGTGCGCAATGATGGGGTTGACAGCTGTGTACTGTCAATTGGCTGACCAATGGCAGACCCTGACACACCTTCCTGTAGCATTGCACAGATGTCATCATTACCAGTACATGTGGCACCAGATTCAGGTTCCCTGCTGCAGGACACCAGAGCAGCACCAGAACCTGTGGGAGGAAGACAGGAAACACAGTTTACAGTGTCCACACAATGTTACCAGTGATGCACTTATGCACACATGCACACATGCACACGTGGACACATGCACACATGGACACAGGCACACATGCACACATGCACACATGCACACATGGACACAGGCACACATGCACACATGCACACATGCACACATGCACACGTGGACACAGGCACACCTGCACACATGCACACATGCACACCCCGCAGTATACACACAGAGCACTACTGAGTTACACTAGTATTACTAGCACTATCAGGACTATTATAGGTATTGTTAAACACACTCACCAGCATGGATGGCCTGCCTTGCTGTAACCCCGGAGGGACCTGCAGAAATGAGGAGATTAATGTCAGTGGGCACAACTGTGCCATTGATACTGCATATGATACAGTGCAGTAGTACACCAGTTGCCTTTCACATGTCAGCTGCTGATATTGCCAATATCACACATACACAATTACATACTATGTTGACAGCTACATACCACGGACACACCTTACACATGCATAAACTAACAGTGTACAGAACAGTCAAGTGTACATATGGCATATTACCTGCACGCTCCATGTCGTGCTGCTGTGTGGATCCAGCCTCCATCATGATGCAGGTGTATTGTTGTTGCTGTTCCAGGGCTGGAGCCACAACACTTAGGAGTAGCCCCTCCAGTCTGGTGAGGGGGGATGTGTGGCCACCCCACCTCCTGTGGCAACCTGTTGCCTGTGGATATCCGACGCACACTGATGGACATTTCTGATTAAATCACTGCAGTGATGTCGTACCTGCTCATATGTCCTATTATGCGTGCCAATGTCATTTACCCTATGGACAAGGTCTTGCCACAGTGCAGCCCTCTCCTGCTGATTCTGGCTGGTGCGGGAAAACAGTATGTCATAATCCCGCACGGGAAAACAGTATGTCATAATCCCGCACCAGGCTCTGGTGTATCTCCTAATCTTCCACTGCAGAGTAGGCGGGATTACGCTGACGCGCCATCTCCCTGGAAGAGAACACAAACAGGATATCAGCAGACTATGTCAGCAATATATGGCACACATACTATACATGATACTCAAGTGTAGTGATATACTACTACTCCCATATGTTGCATGTGTGTGTCTCGTGGTGGATACACAAGTACATGGCCAGATATCAGTGCTCAGCCAACACCTGTGCAACAATACCTGCCACATTCCATACAACATAGCAGCATGCCCCATCGGTCAGCACACTGCGACAGGTCCTATGCACAACCTCACTCTGGGGGTTCATACCAAGGTACTGTATGTGGAACGCCATCCACTAGTGTGATCTGGACACAAATTACTAGGCCTGGATATACATATCCCACCACCACCACCAGCACAGTAGACTACTTTGATATGTATGTGATTAGACAGTTATTCACTTGTTAGGACTGAGATGGTATCCATGCAGCCCACTGGGCCAGTGGAAGCCACAACCCACACTGCTGACCCCTTTGTGAATGCTTACCACGGACATCCCACAGATTGCATGGAACTTGCACACACATTTCTAACCCAGACCCTATGCACAAAGGTTAGGCATCCTGTCCGGTGGACCCCAGCCAGAGGCATATTGTATAACAATAGCAGGAGGCTACTGCAGGACAGAGCAGATTCACATTAAGGGAAGGCATCTGTGGTCAGCACTGGTAATACGCTACGGTCTCTCATAACAATGGCCACGGCCTACTCTGGGAGGGAAACAGCCACAAACACTATAGATAACCACAAGGTCTTCTTCAGTTATGTTACACATATGGACCAAATGCCTCAGATATGCTCTGAGCTAATACACACCTACTTAACATTCACCAAACACACAGATATTGGCAACATTCTTGCAGACAGGTTCGGTGCACGTATTCCCCCTCCTTCTCCCCCACAAGTAGAAATACTTATCACAGCTGAATGTAACCTCCCTATCATCTCACATGTCCAGGTGAGGGCCGCCCTCAGCAAAGCAGAGCACACAGCATCACTGTGACCTGATGGTATCCCAGGATGTTTGCTACGTGCACTCCAAGAGGACATACAACTGCATATACGACTGATATTTAACCTTGGCCGTACTACAGGATATGTACCTGAACACTGGCATACAGCAACAGTGGTCCCACACCACTAAGGAGGCACCTCTACTGACCCTGGGAACTACCGCATCATAAGCATAACCGGCCTGGTCTGCTAAGCTATGGAATGATTCAGTATGGGACGCATATATAGCGATATTGGGTACCTGCAGACACTTGTTCCCGGCCAGTTTGCCTTTGTGATGGGCTGATCCTGCCTTTTGAACCTGGTTGACCTTTCAAAACAGTCACTACAGCCATTGATGAGGGCAATGCACAGACAACTGCTGCCAGGATCATGGCCTAACACTGACTGACATGTAATGTATAGTCATCCCCTTTTGGTGGAACTACGTACACACAACATATCACATGGACATACCTATAGATACAGACCTATGACACATTTGGAGGGTTCACGGTATGCAGACTATTAACCTGCTACTTTACATTACCTGTGTTTGTCGCAGCTGGTTGCGTTACCACTACTTCTGCTTCCTGCTGCTGCTGGCACGGCTTGCTACTGTCACTGCTGACAGCTTAGACTCAGTGTGTAGCGTGTGTGTTTTTTTTTTTCTCTCACTCTCTGTCCCTGTCTCTGTCTGTCTCTCTCCCTCTGTCTGCTTCCAGACAGTGCAATGAATGTATTGCATGTGTGGAGTGTTAGTACAGGATGCGTTTGTAGGTATCTGCATAGGTCCATGTGATGGCCTCTGCACCAGCTGTAAGCCAGCATTTGCTAATTGCATGCAGCCAGTTGTGTACTGATTGCAGTTCTCACTGTGATTTCAGGACAGTGCTATAAAAGGGTATGTGAGATAGGCATTGCCCTTTCAGATTGTAAGGGCGGGGACCATGCTGGTATGCTGTGGACACTGTTCTGTGAGTGTAAAGGTTAGTAACTCTCTCATGATTCAGGCTGTGTTGTAGATTCACATTTCTCCATTCCTCTCTCCTGTTCCTTGTAGTGAGTGTGTATGCACAATGACACCTACAACTATATATATATATATATATATATATATATATATATATATATATATATATATATATATATACAGATATATATATATATGTAAATATACATACATTTATATATGTACATTAACTGACATTTTTACCTACTAGCTACCAACTAGCATGGCTGTTTCTGTTCACACACTACTATTATGGAAATCCACTAGTTTTGACAGTAATTCTAAATGACATGCTTTGTGTACTACACATCCTATATTCCCTTTACATTCATTCCTACTATTACATGATATATTTATTTTAGCACAATGCTCTTGTATAAGAGTCATGGCTTAGTGGTAGGTCATGCAGACTACTGCTTCCAAGGTCCTGGGTTCGGGACTGACAGTGGGATTTTATTTTGCTTTTGAACTGACTACAGGACCTGTCAATCAGAGTGACTAAGGCACTTTTAAGCAGTTGTAACTGGGTTAGTGCTGGTTTGCGTGGCGCTCCTGCATGCGCGCTGGCGTTTAGCTACGCGCACACACACGCACACCTGCTTACAACGGCTTAACAGTGCTTACTCTGGCGCACACCAGCGTTATTTTCTTTGAAAGAAATGAAAATGGGGAGACAGGAAAGTGGTGAAAAAGGGGTCACAAAGAGGGTAAGACAGTAGGGAAACAAGCTTGGGATTTGCAGGAGGGATGTAGGTAAGGCCCATAGCTGCCCATTTCTTCATCAGCAACAGCTGTGCATATGTATCTAATTTGGTGTGACATTTGAAACCTTCCACCCCTGAGAGAGGTGTCAGGACAACAATAATACTTGTTGTACAGCCAACTGTAATTGATAGTTTCCATGTCCAGCAGACATGTGTGCGGAATGGGCAGCTATGTATGGGGCGTAATTTTTTTGTTGGTACAGAGTGCCCTTTTTTTTTTTTTCAGGTGAGAGTGGTATGTCAGGTGAAGGAAGTCGGTATAGCTGGGGAGGTAAGTTGGGTAGGTCAACAGACAAGACAAACAAGACGCATACAGGGGCGGTGTATGACACGTGTGGGGGGGTTACACAATTGACGGGCACGGAGGTTTGGATATCCAGAGCCCATGAGCCCACAGATGGCAACAGTGGAACTGATATCCCCACCCATGGGCAGTTGCCACTGTTCCTTCACTGCCCAGGATGGGGCTGTGCTGGGAGCTGTGTAGGCCGGGCAAAAGACATGCCCATAAGTTGTGCCACCTGTGCCTCAAGCTGGTGTAGGGGCCCAAGAACAGAGTCCTGGATCTCCCTACGCACCACAGTCCGGACGCTACGGAGGGTGAGTGGTGGTTCTCCTCCGGCCACACTTGCAGAGGGGGGATGAGCCCCATCCTCTGCAGCGCTTCCACCCGCAGGTGGCACAGAGCCACCAGAGGAGGGTCCAGACTGGGCACTAGTGCCAGGTGTACTCGCCAGCTGAGGTGGGAGAGGTGGGTCCACTGGAACCCGCCTTCCCTGTCATCCTATGTTTTGCATTATGTCATGGCAGTTTGGGTTAGTAACATATAATACCATTCACAATTAGTTGTAACAGCATGCATTAGTATTCCCATTAACCAAACACCCAGATATTCACACCATTGAACAGCGAGCATAACACATGCATAATTTGAACAGCAATACACAGTCCAACAACATGCAGGGTTGATTGATGGCAACAGGCCATCAGGTTTGGATGTATGAACAGGGCAGATGCATCAACAGACATGCAAATATTTATGACCCAACAGGACAAATGTCCAGGGGTGTTAATTGTGATTGCACATACCATTTCATTTTCACGTGGAATGGGTTATATGTGGTTATAGGGTGGGGTGAAGAAAATAATATTAACACCTTTGAATACCAATACATATGCTGTACATTTCTAATAGCTGCACATATATACACACTACTGTTCTAACTACAGTTTCCTATATGATAACTACTTCAGTTTGGTGATAGGACTGTTACTGCTACATCAATATACATTTTATTGTTCTTCATACACATTCATATCTGGCTTTGTTCAGCTACATCATCCTGCTACATTTGCTATATATATCTATAGACAACTGTGGATGTTTGGTATGTCAGACAATCATACTATCTGCATATTGCAGACTGAGAGCAACATATCCAGATTGTGGGATACACATTCCAGCTGCAGCAACACTTTGAACAGATTTCGCTGTTTGGTTTTGCTTCTCATATGCAATTCATTCTGTACTGACTACAGTATACTTTATTCAGGGGTTATTACTACTTTATTGGTGGATTCATAACACTTTCTCACACTCTCTCACTTGTTTTCATTTTACTATTCAGGATGGTACTTACTTCTAGGCTTTATTGACATGTTTTACCTGTAGTTATTACAATCCTTTCCAGCAGTCTCACTTCTGTCATGTTTCAGTATTTCAACAGGGGTATATTTCACACATGTGATTTGCTCATCTTCTGCAGCTGTACTTTTCAGCCTGCTGCAGGTTGTGTACTATTATATTACAGGTGGGGCATCTTTATTTCAGACTTTATTTCAGACATTTTAATTTTTCTGTTTGGATTACAGACTGCAACACACTTTTGTAATCAAGCAATACTTGCAAACACTCTTACACTTGTTACTTGCACATTCTATTACTTAGTGACTACACTGCACTCTTTTGCTAACTGTCATACTTTTATATTTCTTTACAGTTACTTGGAGAGGATTACTGACCTGCCTGGTAGCACAGCCGCACCAGCCTATCGCCATAGGCTCTGCGGTTCACAGAACGGACACCTGCAGCTGTAATATAAATGAAGTAATATTGGAATACACATCTCCATAATATCAGCTAGTTTAATTTCTTACATACATAATTACATGTAACTTACTCAGTAGTGCGCCATTGGGCATTTGCCGGGCCTCCTGGATCCAAAGGTTCACTTGGTCCTGCTTGCATCTCTTCAGGTCCGCATGGTGGTGATGAACCTGCTCACCAGTCCTTGGAATCCCTGTGGCACTGGTGAGATCATGAGCCAACCGGTCCCATGCCTCAGCCCTATATGCTCCCCACAGGACCTGGCCCTGCATGAGTTGGGCCTCATGATTGTGGACTAGGAGCCAGACCATGTATCTGGACTCCTCAATGCCCCACCTCTGTGCTCGAAAGCAACTACCCTCACCTACTCCTATCATTCTAGCTGCAAGTCAGTTCTACAATCATTTATGCTGTGTATTCCTGCCTATGAGGCTTATATATGCCATTTTTGCCGCACATATCTGTGATTGGCCATTTTGGAATTGTATCAATTGCACAAAACCTGCTTTGTCATGCTCCACTTTGTATTCATTCCTATATATTTGCTATTACTGCATTTACAGGTACTGCTGTCATGGCTTAGTGGTTCAGTGCCTTGACTATGGTGCATAGTATCTTGGGTTCGAACCTAGCCACTGCTTTTTATTTTTTATGACTGTCTAGACAGGCTGAGGGGTGTGTCTGTGTAAAGGCAGTTTTGATACGGCTTGCTCAACGTTTCCCGTCAGTTAGCTTGTTGGTGCGGTGCGCAGCTCCGTGCAAATGGGGTACGCTGGTTTATGCCTCATTTGGCTATCAACACGCATATTACGCTCAGCTCAGCTAGGGGCACACAGTTTCAGCGTGTTAAACCACTGCTCACCTACAGGCACTCATTTTGCACCTGTTGAACCACTGCTCACCTTTGGGCACTCATTTTGCACCTGTTGAACCACTGCTCACCTTTGGGCACTCATTTTGCACCTGTTAAACCACTGCTCACCTACGGGCAGATGCACTCACCTTGTTAAACTGTAGCTCAGCTATAGGCATATCTGGCATTTTTTATTATTTTGTTATCTCACATGTCTTCAAAATAAATGGACTATTTCATTACATTTTACATGAACTATGATTTTGTATGTGTACATGTTTGTCAGGGACTTGTTTCGTGCTTATTTTACTAAAATAAAAATTGGTGTTGTGGGGGCTCGAACCATGAATGCCTGCTCTTCAGCCAATGTCTTTACTGCTACACTATTGCTTTCTGGCTTACTTTGCATATTTAGTTCTTATATCCTTTTCCACTGACTGCTAACTGTGGCTAAGCTACGGGCACTCCCGCGCAAATGAGCGCACTCACGGGCAAACATCTTTACAATTTAAAAAAAAATATATAAGATGTTCATTTATATATTTTATGTTCATAGTCTGTGGGGGCATGTGTTGTGTTGTGTTTATTCACATTTCCATGGCCTCTGTCGTGGGTGTTTACTTTGGGCAATTTTACTCTTCTGGGGGCATGTCCGCTTGCAGGGCTCGGCCTACGGACACGCCCCTACTGTCTTCCACGGACCGTGTTAGCCTTCGGTGTGATTCAGCATGCCCTCATGCATATGCATGACATGCTGACATCACACCGTTTAACTGCAGCCTCTGTGTAAGCCATGTATCTTTTACACGGAGGCTTCGTGAATCCTGCCCATCATCTAAAGTGACCATTTTTTGTTGCTTTAATTAATTGCCCCTTAACAATAGAACGTTTTTGTGGAAAAGGTGACAGCTTGAAAAATGGAGAAATGAATTACAGTATGTGTCTTTTCTAAAGATTTTAGACACGTATCTGTTGTTCAATATATCTTTGGTTAACTTAATGTTCAGGTAATCAATAATATTACAATCAAAATTGAATGTAAATTCAAAAAACACTGTTGTGTTGTTCAAGTAATTGACAAATATTTCAGCCTGTATTCTATCACCTTTAAAAACAATAAATATATCATCCAAGAAACGTGTGCAATAGATGAGGTTCACCATGTGGTGGGAATTATTAAAAATAATTTTTTTTCCCAGTATGCCATTACTAAATTGGCTAAGCTAGCTCCACATGGTGAACCCATCGCCACACCTCTCTTCTGGAGGTAATACTCCTTATTGAAATTGAAGTAGTTGTTTGTGAGAATGATGTCCAAGAGTGCCTCAATAAGAAGTATCTCATGTGCTGGTGCCCCCTTGGCCTTAAGCATTAGACTTACCCATTCTATTCCCTCTAAATGGGGAATTGAGGTGTAAAGATCCTTGACATCAATAGTCAAAAAATTATTATCTATGTCAAACATAAGGTCATTAATCTTTTGTAGAAACGACCAAGAATCTTTACAAACCTGGGGTTCTGACTTCAAATATTTTTGTAAAATAGAATCCACAACCTTTGCACATGGATATGTAATAGAACCCCTCCCATCTATGAGGGGTCTCATAGGGAGATTGAGTAAGTATTTGTGCACTTTGGAAATGCCAAACATCACTGGAAGTTTGGGCCATGGGACTGACATATAATTAAAAATATCAATATTAATTATAGCCTCAATAAATAGGTTGTTTTAGTAACCTTTAATATGATCATAGGCTACATTGACTTTGTTAAGAGATGCTTTAACATAAGCACCACTGTTCAATAATAGTCCCATTCTAGTGTTGTAGTCAGGAAAGTCAAAGATGGCCAACCCGCCCCCTTTATCTGGCTTGACCACCCGTACTTGAAGGGATCTTAAAGAATATAGCGCTGACATTTCATCATATGTGACGTTGGCATTTTTAGTTCTCCTAATACTAGGGTACCATCTGGTATCAGTGGCATGTCTCAAATCTAACTCACATACACTTTCAAAAATACTGAGTACTGGATGTAGTGGAGGGTTAAATGTACTTGGAACTCTGAAAACCTGGTTATTATCAACAGTGTTACCAAAGAAAACTGCAAGGTTAAGTTTTCTAACAAAGAACTTTAAATCCATGATTGAATGAACAATATCCAAACGTCTACTAGGCACAAAGGTGTTACCCTTGGCCAGGAGGTCAATAAGAACTGGTTCAATAGTGATGGATGAATAATTAAAGATGTTAAAGTCTCCCAAAGAATTCTTCAATACATTAACAGTTCGGTCACTGTCCTGTGCTATCTCTTGCGCCTGTTGTTGTGCTGTTTGTTCTTTTGGTTCTGGTTGTATGTCTCTTTGGGACAGCACCAGAGCGTGTGGACATCTGAAAATTTGAATTGTTAACACTAACATTAGAGTCCTGTTGGTTAATAGCTGCCCGGTTATTGTTGTTATTATGAATCTGTTCACTACTTCTCACATTTTCCTGGTCAGGGTTAACCTCCCCAATAACTTCAGTGTTAACATTGTTAGAATTGTTGCTTTCTAATTGTGCCGGATTGTTGGTAATGAATAACGGCCCTACTTGGGCCAAAGATAGCCTCGGGTAAGTTGTGCCATTGTCATATGCCAAACGGTCTCTTTTCATTTTTTTGAACTTCTTGTACTTTAACCTATCAAGCAGTTGATCAATACTAGAAAAACACCTTTCATAATCAAATTTGTATCTTACAAACTCTGAGTTTAAGTTATTATCAGTGTTTAAATCCGATACTACCTTAGTTAACTCTTCAATTTGAAGTGAATAGTGTTTAATCATTAACTGCATTAAGTCAAACCTTGTTGATCAAATAAGGTGTTGAGTTCTAAATGAAACAAAGAGTCAGCAACTAGGCCCGTGGGGTATTGATGAAAATGCAACCCCTTAGGTACTACTCGTTCACTTAAACATTCCTTGAAGTATACTACTTCAAGCTGTAATTTTTTAAGTTTAAGAAGCTTGACATCAAGTAATTTCAATTTGTCACTAAGCGAACAAGAACTGACCTGTTGCTCTTCGGTGTTGTCAGCTGGTTGCATCTGACTATGACCAAAACCCATTGTGAACTTGGTGGTATCATTCACCCATTCGTTAAAGTGTGAAGCACCAATAAGCCCCACAACACCATTCTGTAGGTTCCCTTGCTCGTTTAAATGAGTACTAGCATTAACAGTGAAACCTCTTAATGCTTGTACTGGAGGATAGAAACATTGGTACTTAAAGATAAAGAATCACTGCCCTGGTTGCTGTTAGTCGGTGGAGCATTTATACCTCCTTGTGCGCCTCCATGCTGTGCAGGAACACCACTAAGGTCGGTCTGCTGAAGTGGACCACATTGTAGGTTCCGTTCATCCACCGAATCCAGGCGAGAAGCCATCATATCCACACGCTTAGAGCTAGACTTGTTTTTAGAAGGGGTTCTAACCTCAAAAACCTACTCGAAAGAAATTAATTAATGTGTTCAAGCAGATATGCAGGGATGTCTACTTGTGGTGCATGTAGGATGTGCAAATTTATGGATACAGGCAAGACTTTCACCATTAGTGGGAGGAAGTATGAACTGAAGTACAAATTTAATTGTAACTATCAAAACTAATGGTATATATTGCTTTGTGCATGTCTTGCACTGCTTATTATATTGGGAAAATGGAACATAGACTCCGTGATAGAGTTTACGAACATATTCATGCAATAGATAAAAACAAGGGTGATAACTTCTTGGCCAAACATTCATGTTCGACTGGGGGCCATAAGTTTTTATTTGTTTATTGAAGTTTAAAAGTTTAAAAAGGTGATGTATGAGTTTGTTTTATACTTTTATTAAGCACACTTTGTTTTGATACTGACTTGTAAGTGTGTTGCATTGCTCTGGTTTGATATGTTGTATTTTAACATGTGATACATTTTAACATGTGATGTGTTTTGTGTACTTAAGTATGACTTGTAAGTTCTCATTTTTTTATCTGAAGAAGTTGCTGTATGGGCAGTGACAAAAAGCGCTTCATAATAAATTCATCATACTTTACTTTGGGCTTCTGGACTTGTTTGTCTTGGTTTCTACACTGTAAAGCATAACCATCAACATTAATGAAAAGTATCAAGTATGAGAGTATTGGAAACATACAAGTGTGATATCGAACAAATCGGTGTATATAATCAAATCGCACATTAACGTATATACAATGTCCCAAAAATGTCCTGTAAATTAAACAAAGATGATGTCCAATATTGTGAATTGACCAATTATATAATTCACCTTCCGATCAGCCGATAAACATGTCCGCTTCACATCCTCTGAAGTTCCAGATGGGGGAACATTTTTGTGATATAAAACACAAAAGGAACACGGATGCCCTATATAAACATACATTAACACATCCATCTGCCTCTTTTAACTTCATTATTATTGACAGAATTACAGCACACAGATCCAGTAAGGTGGGCTGGCATTATATTATGAACCAGAAAAAGAAAAAGTGGATTATTAAATTAGGTGGATTGTTCCACCCAGGATTGAACAAGCATCTCTAATTGGATCATATGATCTGGATTAAGATATATATTGGAAATGTTTGATGTTAACACTTTTACACTGAGGAAGGCTTAGAAGTTTTTTTAGCTGAAACCGGTCTGTGTTACATGGTTATGGAGTTTTTACTACCAGCCTAATAAAAATACTGATGCTACAGCTGCTGGTCTCTCTTTTCTGTTTTGCACTTTGCCTTGGTTTGAGTCCTTGCAGCCGCCATACTTATAGAGTCCTTTTGTGTTTGCTGCTTTGGTTGTTCTCTGCTGTTGGCCTGTAGCACCTAAGGTACCTGTTTCATCTTTTGGAATCACTGCCATTTTCCAGACTAGATGCTCGTCTGGTTTTTGACCAGCCACTTTTGGATTATACAATTTAACTGTTTATGAGTGCTTTATCTGGATGTATCGTATGGACTATGTTTTGCCCAGCTGGTTTGGTATGTGGATATTTGTCTTACAGATCATGACCTGCATTGCTAAATTTTTCATTTTATATGAACATAGGTTCATAGGTTGGTACTAGGCTATCGGTCCTAGGGCCTATACAAGCCTAGCCATAACAATTCCTTGGCTATTTCTTCCCACACTATTTACTTCCCTGGACCCCTGTTTAGCAGGGTGACTGACAAGATCCCTGGGGTGAATTTCCTTTCTTCCATCCAGTCTCAAGATTCCTTTTGAAGAGGGCCAAAGAGGTGCTCTGCTTGACATGTATGGGCAGTCTATTCCAGAGTCTGGGGAGTCTCTGGGTCAGGAACCTATCCCTCCAGCATGTTTTATTTATTGTGATGACAAGGTTTAGATCCCTGGAGCATGTGGCTCTGAGGGATTGGGATTTCTTTAAATGTAGCATGTCCAACAGCTCTGGGTTTGACATGGCCTTGTATGTTAAGCAGAGATCGCCTCGGAGTAGGTGATATGCAAAAGAGTATAGCTGGAGTTTTTTAAGGTGGTCACCATAGGGCATCTGCTTTAGGCCTGTGATTCTTTTAGTGAGGATATTTCTGTGGCCTTTCCAGTTGTTGCAGATGTCTTGAGAGGCACATACCAAATGGGGCATTGTATTCTATAATGGGTCTAATGAAGGATGAGTACAGTGAGACAATGACCTCCTTTTTTCTGGATGAAAAGCCCTTACTGATGAGGTGTGTCACATAGAAGGATTTCCTAACTGTTGTGGCGATGTGGTTATTGAAGGTGAGACCACTGTCCACCTGTGTCCTTAAGTCTCTTTTCACATTTTCGGTGTTTAGTGTACTGCCACCTATGTGGTAATTCATGGGTACATGTTTTTTCCCAAAGGGGATAACTATACATTTCTTGGCATTGAGCTTGAGCCCATGGCTTTGGCACCAAGCATCTGTTTCTGTAAGGCCCTTTTGTAGAGTATCGACAGCATTTGGGGATTCAATAATGGCTCCCAGTTTGCAGTCATCTGCGAATATTGTTAGCCAGAGTCCCTTAGTGTTGGCCTGTACTTCAAAGAAGTAGATGCTAAGCAAGAGAGGTCCCAGGACTGAACCCTGAGGTACTCCACTTGTCACTTGTCTGGAGCTGGATTTGGAGTCAGCTACTTTTACAGTGTGGGTTCTGTCAGTAAGCCAGTTGGCAACCCATCGAGTGATGTAGGGATTAATGCCCAGCTTAGTAAGTTTATCTATGATTCCAGAGTAGGGGATGGTGTCAAAGGCCTTGGTGAGGTCCAGATAGGCTGTGTGGACTGCCTTACCCTTGTCCACTGCTCTGGAGACTGATTTGAAGAAGTCAATCAGGTTCAGGAGACAAGATCGGCCCTACATGAACCCAAACTGGGTGGGGACCAGTGTTTTAAGGTTGCCAATGTCTTTGTTTATAATTTCCATGATAATACGTTCCATGGCCTTGCAGATCAGGCTCATCAGACTGATGGGGCGGTAGTTCTCAGGGTCCATCCCCCCTAGTGGAGTGGGTTAACTGTAGCTGTGCGCCATTCAGTGGGCATGAAGCCTGAAGTGAGGGTATGATTAAGCATGACACTTAGGTGAGGTGCCAGTTCATTTTGTAGTTCATGTAGTACACAGCCCGGGATGTCATCTGGTTCCATGGATGCTGTAATCTTAGCTTTGAAGAGTGCGTTTTTTACCTGTGTGGCCATTATTACCGGAATTTGGCAATCTTCCGGTATTGAGATGGGCCATTTAGGGGGTGAGAGTGGGGTGAAGTTGGCACTGAATCGATCTGCCAGGATTTTGGCAATATCCTTGGGATCAGTATATTTAATGCCATTCTGTTGTAGCTCAGAGTAGATCTGAGCATTGCCATTTAGATTCTTGACATAGTTATAGAATGCCTTGTGGTTGTCTTTGGAATCTTTAGAAATTTTATTTTTGTAACTAGCTTTGGAGGATTTTATGAGGGATCTCAGCTTCTTACTGAGGCTGGTAAGGGAGATTTTTGCATCCTGGGATTTTTCTCTTTTCTGCAATAGTTTCTTCCTTTTGTTGTAAAGTTTGTTTATGGCTGGGGACCACCAGATTGGCTTCCTTTTTTTGGAGGAGAGCATCTTGGTTCTATTTGGGATGGCACAATTCATGCATGAGTGGATGTGCTCATACAGTACCTTGGTGTAGGACTCAGCAGTCAAACTTTCAGTTCATGTTTGCATGGGTGTCATGAAGTTTGTAACTTCTGACTTGAGTAGAATTAAGTTGGCTTTGGAGAATTGGGCTGATATGCATCCTTTTATGCTACAATGACATTTCCTATTTTATAACTGGCTCAGTTAAGTGACTTTTGTTTTGTTTAGAACATTCAAGTACTGTTCAGCACAACTGCATCACACCTAGGAACTGGGGAACATGTTTATCAGCTGATCAGAAGGCGAATTACATATTTGGACAATCACAGTATTGGATACCATCTTTATAACAGGGACTATTCTGTTTCATTTACAGGACATTGCTGGGATATTGTATGGACGATAACGTGCAATTTGATTACAGGGACTGATCTGCTTGACATCGCACTTGTATGTTTCCAGTATTTTTACACTTGATATTTGTTACGAATGTTGATGATTGTGTTTTTCAGTGTGTTAGGGTAAACTGATCATATTGTGATGGTTATGTAAGCTACGGGGTGGGATCCTCCATACTGCTTTGCATTCTTTGTGTTTCACACGCATTACTTTTTCAAGTGCAGAGCTTGTAATTACTTATGTTAATACATGCCATCAATGTGTACATTTGATATTTTAGTTAAGTGACTTCTGTATTGTTTGGGACCTTCAAGTACTGTTTAGCATAACTGCATCATGCTTAGGAACTGGGGAACATGTTTATCGGCTGATCGGAAGGTGAATTACATAATTGGTCAATTCACAATATTGGACATAATCTTTACAACAGGGACCATCTTGTTTAATTTACAGGACATTGTTGGGACATTGTATGGCCGTTAATGTGCGATTTGATTACACGCACTGATTTGTTAGATATCGCACTTGTATGTTTCCAATATTCCCATACTTGATACTTTTCATTAATGTTGATGGTTATGCTTTATGGTGTGTCAGGTTAACTGATTATATGGTGTTGGTTATGTAAGCTACGGGGTGATATCCTCCATTTTGCTCTGCGTTTTTGTGTTTTACATGCATTACTTTTTTAAGTGCAGAGTCTGCAATTATTTATTTAAATACATGCCATCAAGGTGCACATTTAAATCTCACTATCGGCAAATAATTCTGTTGGCCTGATTAATGTTGTTTCCTTTGGGGAAATTTGTAAGTGTGTTTGGAGCAATTTAATTGTATGTTTGGCTTATGTGAGTCACTACATTTATCTGCCATTTTGGTTGGCGATTTATCAGCTCTATACGCATTACTATTATTAGATCTTTTATGAATACCTTAGTTTATTTCCTTCAAATAGGAGTTTATCTCTAAGCCTTTAATGGTCTTGTTGGGCAGATGGGATATGTCTTTTCAATTTTTTGGATATTACATACAATCGAGGGAATAAACATTCACCCTCGGATATACATCGACTACCCATAATTGTAATTTTCTAATATTGTCCCAGGACCTATTCTTAATATATGGGGCTGATGTTGACTAAGGTATATGGCCCAAATATATTGTTTTGAATAATTTATATACAATCTTGCCTTTTGTCAAGTAGATTATTGTGTTCTCTACTATTTTCAGGAAAAATAGTTCCTTCTGGTTTTTATACTGGATTTTTATCCTTTTCCATTCTTTATCTGCATTAACCAAACATTTGGATAATTATTTATATAAACTGTTTTTTCACCTATAGTCCTTTTTGGGCTTAGGCAAGCCATTTGATTTTGGTCTATTTTTCAGGATTGGACTCAGCTTTTCCTAAGTTTTGGACTCAGCCATCAGGACCCTATTGGCTGTTATGGTCTAAGTCTTGTCTATATTTGGGCAATAAGTATTCATCATAAAAGATATATTTATAGACACAGTGACAGGGGTCTTATGGGCTGATATTGTCCTAATTTATACTTGTAACTGTATGTTACTAATATGGATTAAGTACCATATTAGCTGATATTGTCCCTTTCCTGGTGTGGTTTCTTTATGGGATTGACTTATTAGTCTATCCTTTTCTATTGTTTACTATCACCTAATCCCTGGACTCTTGGGCGACACCAATTTATTATGCATTTATTTTTTATTGACAACATTTTTTTATAATCTTTATATTTGATTTGGTTGTTGATAAAGATGGATATATCCCAGTTGTTACAGGGCATAGCTTAGGATCAGGGCGATCTGGCCATTTTTGGTCTGGGCCCAAGTAATTCTCATGAATAGGGGGTGCTATTTTCTCCTCCTGAAGACAGTTGTGAAACTCTTTTTGCTAAATTAAACAAAGGCGTTTGGCACTATAAATTATTCAAGGCTTATTTGGCCAAAAATATTACACCCAGAGGACTCAGAATTCACATACAACCCTAAGTAAGTAATTCTGATGAGATGTTGAAAAAATGGGCAGATGCACAACATCAGGCAAAAATGCAGTTTGTTTAGATTCTTGCTGAACATTATGAATGTACCGTTGACACAGAAACTGTCAATGTTACTAAGCTGGGGGAAGAAATTATATGCTTTGAAAGGCAGCCTGCATATATCCCCTGTTTTAAACAACTTAATAATGATTAAGAGCAACTTAAGGACAGGAAAAGGAAGAAATTACTTAGGGATATGGGAGACTACAATAAAGGGAATCCCTTTAGTAGAGATAGGACCCCAAAAAATATTTCCAAAAGGAAACAGCTACGCCCTATCCTCAAGAAACCATCAGCATCTAGGGCTGAAAGTACTGGGAATGATTCTTCTTCCAGTTTTGAACCAGATATCTCTGGTCCTACAGGTTCACCTGCTCATAAACATTCCAACACTTGTGTCCCTTTAGGAAAAAACACAGAAGGGGAGGCAGGGAGCACAAATCAGGCAGACAACATGCAGACTTTGTTAAAAATGATAATCACGAAACAATGAATGTTTTTAATATCTCCTCTTGTTCTCTTACTGACACTGAGATTTCAATTTTGAATGAAGGTCTGTCATTCATTCCTGGTTTCTTTGTGGCTGAAGATTGTTTTGCAGATGATGTTATCAGATTTTGTAGAAATTTAAATTTAAAATTGTTTTTTCATGGCAGAGAGACTGTTGATACCCAGAATGAGTTCAGGTACCACAGCTCTGCATTCATGCCTCCTATGCATCATACTGTTTCTTTGTTTCAGAATACCATACTCAAAGATCTACATTTTTTATGCCAAGGAAACCAGGGTGAAACCCAGCAACATTTCTAGGGCTGATATGGAGATCATTTCGAATTTGGCCAAGAATCATCAGTTGGTCATACTGATGGCAGATAAGGGTGGCGCTGTTGTAGTCCAGGATTGGACTCACTATGATGCTGAGGCCAAAAGGCAACTCATGGATGGCAGGTATTATTCACATTTAGTTACTGACCCTACTCCATTCTTTAAGAGACAAATTGATGAATTTTTAGAGTCAGCAAAGGATGAAGGGATTATTACATCAAATACTTTACAACATCTCATGGCGGATGAACCTGCACACCAATATATTTATTTCCTGCCCAAAATTCATAAACATGCCACCAATCCCCCTGGCAGACCTATTGTTTTGGGCAGGAATTCCTTAATTGAACCACTTTCTTTATTCTTAACCAGATACTTGAAGCCTCTTCTTAAATGGGTACGTGTGAGGTTACAAGATACTAAGGAATTCCCTAGGGTTATTGCGGACATGCAGTTGGAACCAGGCTGGTTGCTCTGTACTCTTGATGTTAAAGCACTTTATACTAATATTCCGCATAGAGTTGGCATTGACGCATTGAAATATTGGTTGTACAAATCTGAGCTATACCAGCCTCGTTTCAACACCTTCCTCTTTATCCTTACTGAACATGTTCTCACCAAGAATGCCTTTTTTTATCAAGGTGAATGTTATCTTCAAACTAAAGGAACTGCTATGGGGGCTTCTTTTGCCCCTATTAATGCAGATTTATTTATGGCCTTTGTAGAAGAACAAATTATTTATGATCAATCTCACAATCTATACCTTGATGAAATGGACATTTGGAGGAGGTATTTGGATGATTGCTGGTTGGTGTGGAGGTTGGATGCTAATTATCTGCATGAGTTTGTAGAATACTTAAATGAAAATAAATGGGGAATTGAATATACGGTCAATTATGACCCAAATAAAATTATCTTTTCTGGATGTTATGGTTGTGAGAAATCTGGATAACACACTTTCCACTCGAGTACACCGTAAATTTCCCCAATATAATTCTTTCCTCCAGGCAACCAGCTATCATCCTCCCCATGTCTGCAATAATATTCCGAAGACAGGGGCTTTCATATCAGTTATATATACTGGGCTTCCAACACAGTTGACCACTTGGCCAGGCTTGATTTCAAACTACACTAGTGGGGGATCAGTTGATTGGATGTTTTCCCTGTGGCAACTGTTCCTATTGTTCCAAAATCACCAAATCCAAAGCTTTTAGCAGCAGCAACACTGGTCAGGTTTTTGACATTACTTTTTTTGCCAACTGTCAGTCAGACTGGGTAATTTATTTAGCTACTTGCCATTGTTCGGCATTCTATGTAGGGCAAACTTCACATCCTCTGAAGTTCCAGATGGGGGAACATTTTTGTGATATAAAACACAAAACGAACACAAATGCCCTATATAAACATACATTAACACATCCATCTGCCTCTTTTAACTTCATTATTATTGATGGAAGTACAGCACACAGATCCAATAAGGTGGGCTGGCATTATATGTTGAACCAGAAAGAGAAAAAGTGGATTATTAAATTAGGTGGATTGTTCTACCCAGGAATGAACAAGCATCTCTAACTGGATCATGTGATATGGATTAAGATATATATTGGAAATGTTTGATGTTAACACTTTTACACTGAGTAAGGCTTAGATGTTTTTTAGATGAAACCAGTCTGTGTTACATGGTTATGGAGTTTTTACTACCAGCCTAATAAAAGATACTGATGCTACAGCTGCTGGTCTCTTTTTTCTGTTTTGCTTCTAGCCATAGCCCATGATATTCCCTTTGCATGTCATATGGGCATAAAATGTACAAAGAGGCATATTATGCAAAACTTCTATTGGCCTGGAATTTCCAGAGATGCAACAGGGTACTGCAGGACCTGTGAGCAGTGCCAAAAAGTAGGCAAGGCAGGAGACAATGTGAGAGCTCCTTTGATACTTTTGCCTGTGATTGAGGAGCCATTTCAGAGGGTAGCTATGGATATTGTGGGTCCTCTGAGTACCCCAAGTTCCACAGGGAAAAAGTATATCCTAGTGATTGTAGATTATGCTACACAATACCCTGAGGCAGTGGCTTTGTCCTCCATTGAGGCAGAGAAGGTGGCAAATGCTTTGCTAGAGATTTTCAGCAGGGTAGGTTTCCCAAAGGAAATACTGTCTGACAGAGGTGCCAGTTTTATGTCAGACCTGCTGGCTTGTCTGTGGAAGTCATGTGGGGTGAAGCACATGAAGACCTCCCCCTACCATCCACAGACTAATGGTCTTGTTGAGGGCTAAACTCTACAATCAAGTCCATGCCATGGGCAGTTACAGATCAGTTTAAGAGGGAGTGGGACAAATATTTTCCCCATCTGTTGTTTGCTTACAGAGAGGTCGCCCCAGGAATCCACAGGTTTTTCACCCTTTGAGTTGCTGTATGGGCACAGGGTGAGGGGACCTCTAGATTTAATTCGAGATGAGTGGGAAGGTGAGTGTGAGGCTCACAAAGAGTCTCTTGTGGCATATGTCCTGAACCTCTGGACAAGGCTCAGGGAACTCATGGGCCTGGACCAGGAAAACCTGGCAAAAGCCCAACAATAGAAAACAGTGTGGTATGACAGGAATGCTCGAGCTAGAGAGTATGCTGCAGGGCAGCAGGTGATGGTTCTCATTCCTGTCAGACACAAGTTGCAGGCAGCTTGGGAGGGACCCTACAAGGTGGTAAGAAAGGTAAGTGATTTTAACTACATGGTGGAAGTGCTAGGCAGATAGCAGGGGCACAAATTGTACCATGTTAACATGATGAAACCTTACCATGATAGGGAGGCCTTTGTACTGAGCATTTGCAGTGGATTGCAGGAGAGTCTCAGAGAGAGAGAGCTTGTGACTGATCTCCTCAGTGAGTCTTGGGCTGACACCTCGGTTGAAGGGGTAGCAATGTCCCAGCAGCTATCTCCTACCCAGGTTCTAGAAATCTGAGCAGTGTTGTAGGAGTTTGGGGGCATGTTCACCATGAACCCAGGGAGCACCCACCTGGTGCAGCACCAGGTGGATGCAGGACCCCAAAGGCCTATCAGGCAGGCCACTTATAGGGTGCCTGAGAGAGTCAAATAGACTATGAGGGGGAGGTACAGGAGATGTTGGAACTAGGGGTGATTTAAGAGTCCAACAGTCCCTGGGCTTCACCAGTGGTGTTGGTCCCAAAGAAGGATGGCAGCAACATGTTCTGTGTGGATTACAGGAAATTAAATAGTCACACAGAGTCAGTTGCTTACCCCATGCCTAGGACAGATGAGGCCCTAGAGCAGCTGGGTGGGGCTAAGTATCTTACAACCATTGATCTTACCAAGAGTTACTGGCAGGCCTTTGACTCCCAGTGCTAGAGAGAAATCAGCCTTTGTGACTCCTTTTGGCTTGTATGAGTTCACAAAGATGCCCTTTGAGATGAAGAATACCCCAGCAACTTTCCAGAGGCTGGTAGATCATATCTTAACAGGAGCAGGAGAGTTTGCCCTTGCTTACATGGATGATATTGCTATCTACAGCCATTCCTGGCAAGAGCACCTTCAGCATGTCAGAGAGGTGCTGGGCAGACTACAGAGAGCAGGGTTGACCATTAAGCCAAACAAATGTCAGTTGGGTATGGCAGAGGTCTCCTACCTAGGACATAGAGTGGGGAGTGGTAAGATAAGGCCAGAACCTGCCAAAGTGGAAGCCATTCTGGCATGGCCTGCACCTGTTACCAAAAAGCAGGTGAGGGCATTCTTGGGGACAGCAGGGTACTACAGAATGTTTGTTCCCAATTATAGTACCATAGCTGCTCCCCTCACAGACCTGACAAGGAAGAACAGGCCAGATAGGGTAGTGTGGACCCCAGCATGTGTGCAGGCATTTCAGAAGCTTAAGGAAGCTTTGGGAGGACCCCCCTGTGTTAGCCAGTCAAGACTACAGCAAATATTTTGTTGTGCATATGAATGCTTCAAACTATGGGGTGGGGGCTGTACTTAGCCAGACTTCTTTGGAGGGAGAAGAGCACCCAGTGCTTTATCTCAGTTGTAGGCTCCAACCCAGGGAGGAATGCTATGCAGCAGTAGAAAAGGAATGTCTAGCCATATTGTGGGCACTACAAAAACTTCAGCCTTATCTGTATGGAAGACAATCACTGTGATGACAGATCACAACCCTCTAACATGGTTAAACAGAGCCAGTCAGCAAAATACCAAGTTGCTAATATGGAGTCTGGGGTTGCAAGCATATGATATGTCACTGCAGCACTGCAGTGGGAGTAGCAATGCCAATGCAGATGGGCTCTCAAGACAGGGAATAGGGTGAGGTACACCCAGATAGACCTGACACTCTCAAGTGATGTTTCTCAAGGGACACTTGAAAAACTTGCTTGAGTTCCCTGGGGGGGAAGAGATGTGATGATTGGGGAGAGATGGGCGAAGGCTGCCAGCCTAGTCAAATAGAATTTGATATATAATTCTGTCATTTGTAAATAAATGTAAAATACAGGCATATTTTCTTGAGCGTAAAAGAATACTGTGAAATGTGGAACTACAAAATATGTGACAACATTGCACTCTACTGGCCCAGTGAAGCATGCTCTGACCTTTCATGTTAGAATTCGGCTCCAGTCAGTCTGGATGAAGCTTTCATGACCATTGTTTTAAGGCTAAAGTTTATGACCAGAATTTACATGTAGAAGGTGCTTTATTGCTCTGGTTTCTGCTAGAGTGTATATGTGAAATGCCTTGTATTGTTGTAAGTTTCTGAGCAGGTGTTAGCTTGCTAAATAATGTAGTTTGTGGCCTGGGAACTCCAAACCTAAGTGTCAAAATGATGTAATTTGGGAGAGCCTTAGAGAGATGTTGGTTAGTGTTTAAAAACTATTGTTGAGTGAGAGACAAAGAGCATTTTGATCTTGGATATCTAACTCAGCACTCTGCCTAAGCTCACATGTAAGTTTCTAGCACTGTGATTTCTCTTAGGAATAGGTAAACTCAGAAGAAAGTTAGACTAAGTATTTTTCTTTGAAATCAGACCTGTACCACTGTATTATTTTAAGTTTCTGTGTGATCTCTAAACTCTTAGATATCTCTGTGGTGTAGTAGTTTTGTCTTGTGTTTTAATTATTTATTATTAAATATTTTAAAACCTTTTACCTGTGGTTGGTTTATGTAGAGATAAAGTATGCTTTAGAGTACATTATGTATTTATAGACTTTATTGTAATAAGCCCTTCCAGTAAGCCTTGAGACTGATTATTCATATCTACCACTGGATTATAATATTGCACAGTAATAATTGGACACCCTTTTAAGGGCCTTTTAGTAGCTGATAATTAACCGGGTGGTGGCAGGAATTACTACCATATGGTCTGGGTAATAGGGGCACAGCTGGGGAACCTGTGCCAGCCTTTTTCCCAGGAAAGTCTGTGTGGTTGTATAACCTCTTCTCAAAGTGTGTGTGTATGTGTGTGTGTGTGTGTGTGTGTGTGTGTGTGTGTGTGTGTGTGTGTGTGTGTGTATGTATCAGCTACCTGGGCAGAGACACAAAGCACTGGTTGGACAGAGGGGGTACTGGAGGTTTTAGCTTGCCCAGTTAGGCTGTGACCTGGACCCTATAGCTGTGCCAGTGGGGAGTCTTATTGGGGACATGGTGAGCAAAGGAACAACCAGCCCCAGACTGACTGTGATCTCTGTGTGCACTTAAGGGAAATTGTACTTTACTGTGTGTATTAGTTATCCTTTTATCTTCTCAGAGATGACCTCCCTGGTGTTAGTGGTGAGGATTGAGGCTCCTTGATTGCTGGGCCAGGGCACGGCCATCACACCACACTGTTACATGTGAGAGTATACCCGCACATCGTACTAGCATACTAGGTCTGGCAGTTAGCACAGAGAGTTTGAAGAATATGAGCTGTTAATGAGCTGCTTCATATGATTCAGTGTCTTAGTCCATATCTTCTTTGTGACTCTCAGAAGTCATTTAAACAGACTGTTCTCACATGCAGTTGGGAAATTGGGCTAGGCTCCTTAATGGTCTCCTGGCATGCATGCATGCCTAGTAACTATTTATGAACCATGGCTGAATGTGGGTTATACTGGAATTTACTCACAACTGTCATCCTCTTACGACAAAACCTTTAATTACATGTGAGGAAATAAACCTTATCCAGAAATGGTATACTGCTATTATATGATGAATTGTACATTTCTTTACTTTGTAGGTTATTTTTTAAACTTTTTTTTATCTTGTCATGATATTCCAAAAGCAAAGGAAAGTTCTCCATTTTTATTCTTACTTTTTATGCATCTGTGCCTCTGCTCATGTCAAAATTAATACTTGAAGGATTCTCTTCAGTCATTGCTACTTTTAAAATAGTAAATTTCACTGCAAACATTTACGTTATGTGGTTATAACTGCAGTGCCACACAGAACATGTATCCTTTTAGCAATATGCAGTGCATGGAGCTCATTGATAATGCTCCGATATTCAGAAAAAGACAAAGCAGTTAAGCACCAGACTGGCACACGATCTTAAGAAATGCTAAGCACCCCCTGCCAGAGTTGTTAAGATTGGGTCTCACACTAGGCAATAAAACCTGCCTGTACTGGCTAACAAATGACAGCAGCAGAATGAAACATTTGTTTCTGCCTGTTGTCTGTATAGTTAAGATGTCCCTAATTTCCTGTAAAAAAAAGTCAAGAAAGTTGATAGAATAACAGGATGTGTGTTTTCATGCACAGTATAAAGAATGTGACTGTTGAAATTCAAATGTATGTCAATATCTAGTGACATCAAGCCTCAGTGGTTCATCCAAAAACCACATATTTTATGAGGAACAGACCAAAAATAAGAAGCAATTATCTGGATGTCCTGTGGAAATGTTGACAGTTGAGAGATATGAGAGGTAAGTGTAAATGTAATGGACTACATTACACTACACCTCTGACAGTGCTCTCTAACTCTTTTATGGCTTTGAAAGACAGGAAAATACTTCATGATTTTTTTCCCCTTTAAATAGAAGCGCATGGAGCAGACAAAGCTCCATGCACTACAAAGAATTATGATAATCTCACTGATCGTAACCCTGAATTATGTTTTCTCAACATTGATGCCAAGATTCACCTTGCAACCTTCGGTCAAGAGGTGAATTTCTTGACATCCATGTCTTGAACACATAATGAGTGAATTATGATTGGAGACCCAATCATAATCCCCTGTTTTCCGCAATCATTAAAGAATGTAACCACGTGCTGAGCAGAACCTGCAACAGTTTTTATTTCTTCATATGTACCTGTAACTGACAAGGAAAACATCAACATATCAGGGTTTGTTTAATGACTTTGACAGGGTTAATAGATTAAACATGACTGCATTAGTCTGCAGCTTACTGAAGTAAGAAAATCTGCTGCTGTTTATCACTTTTGAAATCTGCTGCAGGTATGCAGAACACCTCAGAGAGCTGCAAGCAATGTTCTTGTTTTTCTGACTAAATTATTAATTGGTTCATAGGTGTATACCAGACTAACAACTACAGGGGCCTTTTCTATGCCTAGCCACACACACCAAATGTATCTGATAAGTTTTAGAAACCTTAAGATTGTTCTAAGGGGGGTATATGTAGACTTGTGCTTGGGTGGTCAAGCATTTCGAGGCTGCTTTGTCCATTAGGGAAATAGGTATCAGACCAGGGGTGAATTTTTGCTTCCCCATCCACTGGTTCAGGTTACACGACTGTTAGTACCCCCAGTGTGTTTGGATATTTTTGTTGTTCTGCTCTGATGTGGAGATTGAGTCTTGCTCTAAGATGCCAGTGATATATACATATCTATAATGTCATGAGCACAGCACACCTTTCTCATAAAACTTGTATGCTGCCAACAAAAATAAAATGTTTCATTCTGAAGAAGTTAGAATAAAGCAGTAACATAAATGTTTACAGTAACGAGTTATAACACTGATTTTATTTACCTTCTCAGTACGTAGTGTAAAACCACATTAAGGATGCCAACAGTGCTGCAAATTAATCCTTACAGTACCATACACTTTGGTATTACTATAAGAATAGTTATTGGAGACACAGAGAGTCTTCAAACATTTTGTTTTACATATTTAAAACTGCTGATTTAATGACGAAAATAAAATGGCTGACATTTCCTTTCTTTTCTTTACCAACCAGCATTGCTTTTGACGTTATAGGTGCCAGTCTTTTTTTGTAATCCTATAATTTATTTTCAGTGGCAACTTGTGTGTCATATGAATACATAAAATTAAAGAATAAATCCACTCTGAGCACTTCAGTACTACTCAGATGGTATCTTTGTACCCTGTACATGTATGCTAACTTCTGATTTTAGATGTCAAGTACAGGACGCTAGAAAAAATTCTATCTCCTGAAATCTCAGGTGGATTCAGTTAATGAGCTGGTGCAAAGACACGTGAGTTAATGTCTCATTCAGTTAAATTAAGGATCTGATCATCAAACTACAGCTGTCCTAGAGAAGGACCCAGTCGAGGATTCTACAATTTGGGTTAGAAGACTGCTGTTAAGCTATACATTAAATATCAAAGATGTCTCATGTTCTGCAGAATTACAGTAAATAACAGTGCCTTATGTGAGTTGTGAAGCTATCTAACACTTCTTCTTAAGGTATGTGGGCACTGTATAGTTCATATTAATGCATGCCCTGCTGAGTAATTCAGAAATAGCATTGCATTTTTAAGTAAACATTAGCTTACTGCTGTAAGCAAAGGAATTTTGCCCTAAATTTCAATCACAAGGATATAAGTGGAAAACCAGAATGAAAATAAACACAAAACAGTTGTTTTGGCTCATTTATCCAACAGTTATTGACCCATGGATCAGGCTCGGTGAAACAGGAAAAAGTGAAATAGTTCTGTAAGTGGTGAGAAAATTCCAAAATCTGAAATAATTTTACCGTCTTCAAAAGCTTAAAGCTAAATTAGCCCTACTCAATAAAATTTTTTTTATAGATAACACCGAAGGAAATGTATAGTTCCCCGGTAGAATCTTGGCATGAAAAATAGTAGCATAGTATTGACAATATTGCTTTACATAGGAGTACTGACAGAATGAAAATTTATGAATTGCCTTTTCTATTTTATGATGCAGAGTATTTTAGTCAAAGACAATAAAAGGCATACAAAATCTCTTTTCATATGACACTGATTATATTGGCATTAGGCTGAATTCATAGCCATAGAATGATTCAATCCTTTTGCAATGCTTTTTTTTTTAAATAAGCACTTGTCAGTAATTGCTGCTTAGAATGCTAAGTAATAAGGGGTCCCATTTCACTTTGCAACCACATGTTCCTACAATGCCATGAAGACATACATGCCCACAAGTAATTTTAAGTCTCAAAAGCTTTTAGGAAAAATAAGTCTAAACATGTCTAATACATTTTTACTTGAACCTCAGAACTTAATATTTCATTGATATGTTGTGAACTGTAAACTTCATCTCCCTCCAATTACTAGTGACTATAATACTAAATAAAAGTTTACTAAGTGCATTTTAAGTCATGGTGAGTACCCGCAGCTGTTGTAAATATTCATTGCAATGTGATAGAGACAGAGCCATGTTTACTAGCTGCCATTCATTCATTTTTTTCATTCAGTTATTTGTTACCAGAGTAAACAAACTGATCTCAAGGACAATTATGAGTCATTATCTGCACCAAAGGGAGACAATACATAGCATAGTAATATTAAGACAGAGCGAACAGTTTTAGTATAAGTTAATACAGAGAAGATGGCTGTCACATAAACTGTTTATATATATATATATATATATATATATATATATATATATATATATATATTAATATATAATTTTACTAAGAATTAAAGAAAATGCAAGTGTTAAGATCAGGAGAAAAACTAATACTGAAATGTACAGTATTCATAGAGCATGCAAAAATAAAATCAATCATAAATAGTAAAATGGCGAGTGCTGAGAAAGGCATATAGCATTATTATTTCACCAGTAAATATGTATTGTGCAACAAATTAGTGTAGAGGATGAGAAGTTTGCTACATGTAAACTCTTTTTAACACAGGGCTTGGAGAGAAAAGCTACAGTTACAATAAAGAAAAAAATAATCTTGAGTACAGGTACATAAAAGGCAACATACTAGATAATTTTGAGAGCATTTACGGTCACACATGATCCTTATGCAGTTTAGTTAGCAGTTGAAATGGTACAGGATAACTTTCAACCAGTTTCAGAAATGTACCTATAATAATTATTAGAGTTAAACCTGCACTTGTCTTAGCATAAGCCACTAAGAAGCAACATTACAAGTTTTTTAGAAGGCAGAAATATCTCAAGTTTGAGTACCTGCAAAGGAAAAAATATAGACAATCTAAATATTATGTAATGTTAACTATAATATATTTACAGAAAAGACAGTTATGACTGATCAATGGAAACACATCGTTGTGAGATGTTTTATTAAACCAGTTGTAATACTTGTGGTAAGAATTAAATATATAACAAAATGGAAGTAAATGGTAAACAAAATAGTAAGTAGGATATTTTCTGCATAAAGTTTAAGCTGTGCACGTTGACATGTAGGTCAACACAGAGAGAGAGAGAGACAGAGATAGAGACAGAGTTTCTGAAAAGACTGAAAAGGTGCATATACATCTAACAGTTACAAGGCAGTTCTACTGGGATAATGATCCATTAAGGATTATGCTGTGCAGTGGAAATTTCCATTTGTCACACATTTGAAGCCATTTACTTTGGCTAGTAACTAGAGTAAGCTTATTGTCAAACAAATTTTACATACTAGGTGTGAACTAATGTCTAGACAGTAACACTTTAGGATAATTTTAAAGAAGCCAGGTCTATAGCACTATAAATGGTGTAAGGGAACTTAATTCATTTATATTGGAGTGACCCAGTGGCAGTTTTTTTCCCCATTAGTCATGTTAGTGTTAGCAATACCGGTAAGTAAAAAACAAGCTGCAGCATTTCACAATCTGGTTGCTTTGGGAAACTGCTGTAGCTAGTTAGGTTGTATTGATGGACATGTGGTACCAATCACAAAGAGGTCATTTTTCTGTGATATGTCCTTTAATGCTGTACTGTACAGTTAACAGGAATAACTTTGATTATGCCAAATATGCATATGTAAGTTTTTTTTTTTTCTTTCTGTATGATAGATTAGTCCATTATAGATGAATGAAAACAGCTCTGATGAAGTCTTAACATTCATTTACATTGATTTCTTGGTCTCCAGCATGCTTGCTTATACTGGCATCTCTCTGCTAACGGATGCACATTATTATTAAATTAAAAAAGAAAGAACCCAGAGATATACCACTGGCCACAGCACCCCAGTATGAATGATATTCCATTGTAATAACAATTTGACTTTGTTTAAACATACCCACTGTTACATGTGAGAACCTGATCATTACCTAAGTACACGCTAAGCATAAGGGAAATTTATATGTTCATCTGTCATCATGAACAATAATGTACAGCTACAAATTGAGCATACATGAGTATTAAATAAGGAAAACTGTGATAAAGCAGGAACATTAGAATAATAGTAGAACAATATTATCTTAGAGACCATAAGATCACTAGCCACATACACTTTAATGCAGATGCACTTTAAACTTTCTTGCCATAGTTTATGAGCACTTAATTGTGTTCAGCTCTCAATCTGAGCTGGGCTATCAAAGACAATCATTCTGTAATTTGTGTCTATCCAACCAGTCATCAAGACTAGCCTTAAAGAAAGACAAAGTAATACTTTGCTTGGCCTTTGCTGGCAACTAATTCCATAGGCTTGACTTATATTAAGTTAGGAACATATCCCTCAAGTGAGTCTTACTTATTTGTTGGTGTAAATTTAGGTCCCTAGTATGGGTGTTGGTAGAAACATTGGTTTTGTGAAGACTTAGGAGGCCAAATTGGGTTTAATGGCTCAAAAAGCAAAACACAGGTCATCTTGGAGTATCTGCTAGCCTTCAAAGCATAAGGATAGTTGTACTAATCTACTGGGATAGGCGTAAGATTTAAGGCCTTTAATATTTTTGGCTAAAATCAGTGTGGCCTTTCAGTTGAGTGATATGCTTGGATTTGTACATACCAAAGTGGGCATCGTATCTGACGATTGGCCTAATAAGGGAAGGATACAGTTGTAAGCTGTCTTCTTTGGAGCTTGAAGATATTCTCTTGAAAATTAAATGGGCCAGATAGAAGTACTTCCTGACTATGGTGGAAACATGAAGATCAAATGAGAGTGAGTTGTCCATGTCAATACCAAGATCTCTTATGACTGTAAATGTTTGAAGAGGAGTGCCACTTATTTTATTTTATTTATTTATTGACATTTCTTGACTGTGAAAGTCCACTGGGTTAGAAACCTATTTTCAGTGGTTGCCCAGGGAGAAATGTTCCACAGTTAAAGTATTGCACAATAATAATACAAGAATAAGTGCAACAACAGTATAATGTTACAGAGATGCATGTAGATTCTCAGTAATTTACATTCAATTTAGACTATGTACAAAACAAATATAATGTTGCAGAGATGTACATCGATTCTTAGTGATATACATTCAGTCAGAAAATAATAGTGGTGAACCTTTAGTAAAGTATAGCAGACTTTCAATCCATATGAGTAGACAAAACATAGTAAAAATTGCTACCTTTCATAAGATTTGAGAAAGCCTTAAAGAATAATATATGAGGTGGGAACAGCTTTTTTTATTAACTGCCACTATGCTGCACTTTTTAGCATTTAGCATTTAGCTTGAGCTTATTTTCAGTATCCCAGGGGTATGCATATTTTAGCTTTTGTTGGAGCAGTTTAGTATCAGGATGGTCAGACAAGAGTACCCAGCTTGCTGTCATCAGTAAATTTGTTCAACCACACTTCAGGCCTATTAGCTTGGATGTTTTCAAACTAAATGTCAAGCAGGAGAGGGCATGACACTGATCCCTGTGGTATCCTACTAGATGTATAAACATACCCATTGCTTTCACAGCTTGGAATCTGCTGTAAATCAATTTTGCATTATGGTGGAGGTTATAAGAGTTTACATTAAGTTTGTCTAATTTTATAATAATACAGGCTTGAGGAATAGTGTCAAAATCCTTGGTCAGATAAAGATAAGTAGTATGGACACAGTGACCCAAACCACAGCTTCCTTAACATTTTTAAAAAAGTTTAGTTCTGGAGACAGGATCTTCTTCACATAACCAAACTGAATGGGGTCATGATCAGTTAAGTTGCTGATGTTTGCATAAATGAGGTCTGCTATGATATGTTGCATGGCTTTGAGTGGAAGGCAGGAGAATCTGAAGAGCTTTAATTACCTGGGTCTGTACAGAAGCCTCCCTTGTATAAAGGAGTCACAGTGGCTGTTCTCCAAGCATCACTGATAAACTCTGTGGATAGCCCAGGGTTAAACAATTTACATAGAGACTTGGATTGTGCATACTAGGCACTAATAAAGAATGTAGTGTGGTATGTTATCTGGTTCCATGCACACAATATTTTAAGTCTTTGACTGAGATGCTAATGTTGTTCCAAGGTGATTTCGGGAGAAACTATGTTTTCAAGGACAGTTGGTGCAACAATATGAACAGGAGGGGTAGAATTAGCATTACATTTCTCTGCTAATATATTGGCTGTATCCTTGGGACTGGAATGTGTGATATTATTACGGATAAGCTCACTGGGACTGGAATGTGTGATATTATTACGGATAAGCTCAATGCATTATTGAACATTATTCTTTAATTTCCTGACATAAGTGAAAAAAGATTTGTAGTTTCCTTTGGTTTCTGTAGCTACCTTAAGTTTGTACTCTGCTTTACATTTCCTAGTAGTGTCCTTAAGATGCTTGCTGACATATTTCAATTTGGTTTTGATGTAGGGAGATGGGGATTTCTTAAAAAGGTTTCATCATTTTCCTTTTTTTGTTTTATTATTAATACAGGTGCTCCACCAGACAGGTTTATTCCTCAATTTACTATTATCACCACACAGTCTCATTTGGTGGTGTGGTGGTACCACTAAGCCAGTGAGATAATGACTGATTTGCTGCCAGAATTAACTTGGATGTGGAGACGTGGTGGATTACAGGCAGGGACTAGATTGGTAAGGACCAGGTTTTTATTTTATTATTTTTTTATTTATCTTTTGTTGACCAGGTAAGTCCCACTAGGTTAGTAGCTTCTTTTCAGGAGAGATTCAAGGTGGTATTTAAACTGCTAGGGAATATTTGCTCCGGGTGTCACAGAACTTCCACTACTCTTATGTCCACTTGAGCTGCCACCATCTCAAGCAGATGAGACCTCAGTTTTAATGTTTCATTTGAAGAAAGGCATATTCAGGAGTGCAGCACCCCCCTATTGCCACAATGCTGTGTCAGCCATTTGAAATTAATCCCATCACCTAAAGTGGAAATCAAACTCACAGCCTTCTGGTCTTACAACACCAAATGTGAGTGTGTTACCTGCTGAGCCACTAACACTGCTTCAATGATATTAGAGCCTCTAGTGAAAAGTTTACAATTTGGTCCAGTTCATTAGTATTAAAGTCTAGGAAATGCTGAACATACCAATTTTTAGAGATATAAATGTACCAATCAATACTTATGTAATTGAAGTCCACTAGCAAGATGGTATTGAGATTGATATTTAACCCCCCTATGGTGCAACAGCTATAATTGATGATAACATGGATCTTTTTATGTGTGGCAGGAACAGTGCATTCATTATGGCAGCAGGTAACAACAGTAGTAACAACAGTAGGTCAGCATTCAGGATCAGCGGATAATAAATTGGGAATCAAAACAAGGGAAATGTAGCTACATTAAATCATGAAAGCCAAACTGGCAAAATATGAGTAAAACAGAGCAAAGAAGAATGAGACAAAGTATAGACAGATTAAAAGATGAACAAAAAAGAATACACAAGTACAGGTACTAAAATGTCAATGAGTTTGACATACTGGTTAAGGTTTTCACCTCTTAGATACAAAGTGCAGAATTTGATTCTGGCCTTATGTTATTGGCTAGACTTAAAATGGCCCTTTAGGGAAGTTAGCCTAGGATTTACCTATGAACCTATAAAATTAAAAAAGTACATCCTTTCTAAGAAAAGTATGCCTCAGAGAATATGGTACAGATGATTACATAGCATATGTGCTGGTCCTTATATTCTTGTGAAAGGAATTAAGTTAGGCAACCATCTGAATATTGTTATGCATAGTATTCATTATAGTAATGAAAGAACAACTAATCAGCATCCCTCCTAGCAATATAGATATGATGGAAGATGATAAGCATGCAGTTCCCAAAGGGAAGATCATGGGAAGATGCCTTTTCATTCAACAGATTTGAACATTACTTTTACTGGAGATTGGACAGGATGTTATGGATAAAACACATCTGAGTATGCATGATGAAGGAGACAGACATCCATAGTATAGCTGAAGAATGTGGGCAGAATGAAAAGCAGTGGGGAAATTAATAATATTGACATGCACTATGTCCAGTTAAGCTAAATTTTTTCTTGCGCTTTGTAAGAGTAGAAAATTTGGTTTCTGGCAGGCTTCAAATAAAAAAAAAAATCTGTTTTAAGGTAATTATTATTTTTTGTTGCAATAATAACGTATTACAGGAAAGCATGTCAGAATTCATACTCTTTGCTAGGATATTATCATATGCATAGCCTTCTTAAATCCCAGTGTTGATGCTTTGACAAAAGCTAAATTGGTTGCGCTGTATCTTTCCACTCGTCTGTTTGGTATGTTTCGGTATATTTTTTGATTTTTAATACTGTATAATAAAGATGTATAATTGATCCATTTTGATACTTTTTTGTTATGGGTGTGGTATGCCTGAGCTATTGTCCTCTACCCAGCACTCAAAGAACTACATCATTACCTAAAACTAATATGGTTTCCAGTTGCAAAAGCCCAGCATTTTGTTTCATTATAGCAGCTTCTTGAGAGCATAATAACTGCTCTCTGGAAACAAAAACATTAAATCATACGTCATTAGTCTTGGCTTAAAATGGCACCCACTGTTGTGTGTTTCAGCTGATGCAGGATATGCTTTGGTGCCATGTTGCATGACCACTCAACCACAGTCCTCACACAGTGGTGGAGATGGCATGTAGCAGTGCTTTTGCTGACTTGAAACACCATTAAGAATGTGTATTCAGATTACAGAAGGCCACCTTCCATTGCCTAGACACCTCTGGGGGTGTGCTGCAGTGTGCTCCAGAGACCTGTAGCAAGATATTTGTTGTTTACCATGCTACACAACATGGTGCTATGTAAACAAGTACATCATGGGGGCAACATTAGACTGCCAGACTGATTGAATCCAACAACAGAAGAGAACCTGAGGGATGAGTCATCTGAGAAGCCAGCTGCAGTGCCACCCCATGAGAGGTTCAGGCAGATACAATATGTAGAGGAACAGGCAAGGTGGTGGCATCTATGGGTCAAGATAAAGACGACATTCAATAAAGGTGTTAAATGCAGCAATAAAGCTAGACTATGCTGTATAGCACATTGCCTGTCCACACTGAGCATCAGACATTATCTTATCCATAAATGATTAGGAAATGGGCAGGATGCAGTTATCATAACTTGCACAGGTGATTTGGGGCACAATGACAGGGAGCAGCAATGCTAAAATAGGTGAAAGGTGTATAGGTAGTAGCTGTGATAGTCCCTCATATATCTGGGAGGCTGGGGGTTTGGGGAGAGATGGGATCTTATCCTTAAGGGAAAGGATGGAACATCCAGGAGGAGAATGCTGTCTGGGTATTCTGGGTGGCTCTGTGGTACCAGGATGGGAACATCATTTCCAACAGAAGGTGTAACACTTTATAAGGGTGTATAGGAACTACACTGTGCCCCCCCCCCATATGTGGAGGTGGTATAGACTCAGCATCCATATCCACACAGGTAGCCACCTGAGGATATGGATGTTGTGGAACTGCATGACCTTGAGTGGCTGAGCTGGCCCTGTGGAGTATACCTACAGGCAAGCATCAACCATGGCTGCTGGATTGTCCATGCCTAAGGAATGGAGACAGCTGTGGAAAGTGGATCATGTAGGCAGCAGCATGAGCCTGGCCTGTGATCATGCACCACACATTTGGCTGCTAACACAGCCACAGTGGGCATTGACCAATAGTATCATGGATGTACTAATGATTATCATCAAGGTAACCACTGCTTTCAGTAAGCATGTGTGTATTCCACGTCCATCTATGCCATGCCACTGTGCAGGTTTTGCAGATTATCAGGTATCTTCTTCCACATTTAGTGCAGCACATTGACTGCTTCTGACATGGCCTGAATGGCACCTGTCTGCGACTGGATAAGTGAACTGCACATCCACTGATTAATGATGAGGGTGACACCCAGGTCAGAAAAGTCCAGGACACATGAGGGCAATAGCCACCAGCATGCTTTTCTCCATTTCCAGAGACATTTTCTGGCAGTATATTTCATACTGTTTATTCAATGGAAACGTTTCTTGGAGAATATGAAAAAAAGAAAGACTGCAACCCATGGAATCATTATGTGATAAAAGCATTTAACAGGAAAATAAAAAATAAAATTCATGTACAATTTCAAGCAGTGGTAGAAAGGAGACTTTTAATGGACATTCGAAAACTTTATATAAAGAAGTGCTGGACATTGCAAAAGTTTATTACAAAAAAGGGTTTATGGACTGGTCACTGGGATTGTAATATTGTGTTAAAAACAGAAAGAAAAATATACATATCCCAAGCATGACAAATGTGGAAGGAAATAGTGATGTCATAGAATACTGAGGACAACCCCATACATGTTTTTTCTTTGTAGAAAATGACATTTGGTAAGTAAGTGGGAGAGAAGAAAATGTTATATTTGTAGGGAAATGGAACATGGTGCAAAAATGTGAACTGAAATGATAGAACATTTATGGATGGATTGCAAAAATGGAAAAAAAGAGTAAGTAAAAAGAAAAATAAAGAGAAGAATTGTTAGAAATAGTAGAAATAGAAAAAAAAATAGATGAGAAAAAAATAATAAAGAGGGCATAGAAAAAAGGTTCCAAAATAAGTGATAAAGAGGACATAAATTAGGAGGTAATAAAAGAAAAAAAAAGAATTATATTGGAAAAAGGGTAAAAGACAGAAAAAGACAGAATGGTTAAAATGCTTGACCTACAGACACAAGGTGCAGTGTTTGATTCTCACCTTTAAGAGGGAAATTGGCTAGGCTTATAATTGCCTGTTATGAAAGCTAACCTAGCAATTAGCTATGAACTTATGAATACATTAATCCAAGGAAAATGACATTTTTAGAGTGCTTTCTATAAATATGAATAGTATTCAAAATATAGTAAGAAGAATAGGAATTTTGTAATGGTGTGATACATGTGATTGATATATATATATATATATATATATATATATATATATATATATATATATATATATAATTATATTAGAACACACAAGATTTTTTATCTATGAACTTAAGAAAACATGATCTAAGGAAAAGGGAAAATGAAAATTTTAGACTGCTTTCTGTAAATGTGAATAGTATTAAGAACATAATAAGAAGAATCGGGATTTTAAAGTGATGTAATACATGTGATGTTCATGTAATTATATAAGAAAACACAAAATTTTAACAAATAAAGAAATATTACAGAGAAACTGTGGGGAGAAATGATAATCTGGAATTTGGGAAATGAGAGATGTTCTGGAATAGCCTATTCTGTAGAACTAAAATACAGATATTAGAAGTAACTTTAAAAATGGGAATATTAACCGTTATTGATTTAAAATGGAAAGACTGAGTATATAGAATTATAATTTTATTTATTGTTGTGTTAATTGTAAAGAAAGGGAGAACTTTTTTCATCAGATTGTTGACTATGTAATGATACACATGAATATTATAATAATGGGAGACTTTAATTGTTATTTAAGAGACAAGCATAAAAAGAAAGGAAATGAATTAAGATAAATGTTATAAGTTATAAGATATAGTACGCCAACATTTTAGGACAAACATTTATGGACTTACAAACAGGGTATCCATATAACTGAAATAGATTAATTTATAGTATCAGAATGTTTAGTTATAGGAAAATTGGAGATAGTTGAAACAGAGTTTTCTAATCATCTTACAATATGGCTAGAGATAAAGGAAAACAAGGACTCTATAAAAATAGGAAAAGGAATAAAAAAGATAAATGAGAAAGCATGGAATGAAGAAGAAAAGAGATTAGTATTATGGAATGATCATATTACTATGAGAACATTTAAAATGGTATGAATGGTGCATGATATTTAAGGAACAACATAAAAATGTTTTTACAGTGGCAATATGATGTGAGAAAGGTAGATCAAGACATATATAAAAGAACATAATTATACAAAGTGCTTTGACAAAGAAACATAATTATATGAAAAAATCAATAAAAATACAAGAATTGTTATATAAGCAAATATATTTTTACAAGGAAAAAGAAAAGAAGTCTCAAGTTACTTAAGCAGATTAGTAAAGGAATATGATAGTGTAATGAGATAAAAAATGTAAAAGGTGAAACAGGATGAACTCAGGGAAAGGTTATGAAGAGAGAAGTACAATATGTACAAGACATATTTAAAGAAAAAAGGCAGTCAGAAAAAAACATGGGAAGTAAAAAAGTTAACAGAAAAGAGAATAAAGAGTTGGAAAAGGGGATTTATTTAAATGAGCTAGAGAAAGTATTAGGACAAGTAAATATAGATTTGGCTGCATGACCAGATGGAATAGGGTATGGAATGTATAAAAATGTAAGGGATTGGAAAAAAAAAAAAAAAATATATATATATATATATATATATATATATATATATATATATTTTTTTTTTTTTTAAGATTTTGAATGAATGGTTAAATGAAGGTTTTATCTATAGAGTATTATGTAGTGGAATACTTAAATTCATATGGAAGAAGAAAGATAGAAGGCAATTAAAAATGGAGACTGATGGTATTGAATAATGATTATAAGAGCTTTATGAAATAATACAAAAGAGATTTGAAACTAAAACATAAACTATTATGGAAGATAGTATATATAGTATAAAGGGGAAGGGTTGTCAAGAATTATTAATGATAGTTAGAGAAACTGTAGATGATATTATGAAAAGTATAAAGAAGCAAAAATCATGATTGGAGACCTTGATAAGACATTTGATACAACAGGATATGAACTCTTATGAGTAATAATGAAAGAATATAATATAAGTGAGAAAGTTAAGAAATTATGTACATCAGTGTATAGTAATAATAAAAAAAAATACTTGAAAATGGCAGATTAAACCAAGGGGTACATATGAAGATTGGTGTAAGACAGGGATGTCCAGTGAGTGGTATACTCTTTGCATTAGTTATGAATGTGTTTGTATGTATACTAAACCACAAAATGAAGGAGGTGGGGTATATAATACCTGAAGGGTTAAGAATTCCAGTTATGTTAACATATGCAGATGACATAATAATTGCAAAAAAATTGGATAAAAGAAGTAATAATTTACACAAATGCTTGTCTAGAAGTGATATGGATTGTGCTAAATGAAGAAAGTAAAGGTTTATGTGATATAATAAAGACAGGGGTATATATTTCACAATAAATGACATTTCTGTGTTAGGTATAACATCTGGGAATAAAGATGTAAGTAGAATTCAATGGGAAAAAAACAGTAGAAGAAAGAGAACAAACTTGTCTTTTCTGGAGCAAATATACATAATCATTCAGAAAAAAAGGGTTATTTGACTAACTCAGTACTGATAGGAAAATAGCATACTTAGCAAGTGTATTTATGTTGCCAGATATTTTTTTTTTCATTTACATGGGGTTCTAGATTAAACCTGATAAAAAGATGAGTCATGTATGTAAATAAAGAGGATGGAAGTTTTGGGTTAATTAACCCACTGGCATATGCTGTTTCATAAAAATTGTACAAAGTGTTAAAGTGGATAAATTAAAAAAAGAGAGATTAGTCATTGAATTGTATAAATATAAGTATAATAAATTTTGGGGCATAGTAAAAAAGAGTAAAAGAGAAAAAGAGTGCATAAATGAAGAAATGAAATGTTACCAAGAAAAGTTATTTTTGTGGAAAACAAAAATTGATGAGATAGAAAAAGATAGAAAAGTATGGTATAAGAAAGTAATTATAAAACATTACTATTTAAAACCATGGGAAAAACTAAAATATGAAAAAATAAAGCTATAAAAATAAGAAGCAAATGGTGTAATTAGAAGATATAATGTCAATATTTTTGTGGAGGGAGACTGGTAGTATATAAATTGCCAGTAAAAGGAAAAATGCCCTACAAAAAGAAAAGTGATATAATATCCCCAGGATTCAGTAAGCTGTGCACGGTGTGCATGAATAGTGCAAGAGCTTCTGGAGGCAATATGGCCACCAGGAGATACACAAACAAGCTCCCGGGACGTGCACAAGCGCTCCTGCACTATTCCTGTATGGACACAGCTCCTGTATGCTAATTACCCCATTTGCAGGTGAAAACCATGCAAATGAGGTGAATTAGTGATTCAGAAAGCTGGCAGCCATCCGTGCAGGATTAGTGTAACCTGCAGAAATGTACACTATCAATTGCTGAATATAGTAGTATATTCTGCTACCTGTATCTATGGTATGGATGTGAGCATGTTAGGGAACCAGGTGGCTGAATGGGATGCCAGCAGATAGTAGACACCTATATCAGCAGCATGAAATCCTTAATAAATAATGGTGTCAACATAGTAGGCAGTACTACACAAGGTGACAAAACCCACTGCAGGACATGTGGTGGGCCAAATGAGTGTCCATAGGACACACACATGCATGGCAGTGAGGGTCATATACCCAACAATAGTCTCAGCCAGCAGGACAGGTGTAGACAAACACAAAGAAAGGCTGTGCTAAGGCCTCTGATTGATGGCTATGGAGAACAGCCCCCCTCTAAACCTACACAGACAGACTACAACAGGTCAGGTAGTTGGATGTTAGTTCTGAAGGGTAAGAAGTCTGAATCTGAAATTTAGGTCAATAAAACCTAAGAACTGTAGTACACTGATATGCCTCTAGTCTGCATGATAGGTCAAAATACAGA
Source organism: Protopterus annectens (assembly GCF_019279795.1). Lineage (NCBI taxonomy): Eukaryota > Metazoa > Chordata > Ceratodontiformes > Protopteridae > Protopterus > Protopterus annectens. The sequence goes on along the minus strand of NC_056741.1, from coordinate 459,346,528 downwards.
ATGAAATGGAGTACCTGAAATACCATTACAGTCATAGCAAATGTTTACAGTTGTCAGGTGTGCCCTTCCCCCCACAATCCTATGTAGAAATGTAGTAACATGTATGTGTAGGTATAATAACAGTGGAGCACAGATTACCTGAGCTGGCCAAAGTAGCAGGATAGATTGTAGCACGTGTACAATATGCAGGGCTTCGTGTGTTAGGTTGTTCTGTGTTGTATATTGTGTGAAAGTGGTCCTCATGTAGGCATGGAGGGTTGTGTCCTGGTGGCCAACGGCCAGTACTGTTGATGACAGGGCCAAGTTCTCACAACTGCAGTGCCAAACACAATGCATCCCAGCAAGACACAATTCAGCAGTAATCCATACTAATTGTACGGATGTAATATCTGTCACCATCTGAAAGATGGATATGTCATGAATGTAGGCCCAGACATACAAACAGTACACAGGTGGAAGTACCCTAGACAGACAGTGTATAAAATGTTACTATCAAATGGACACACCTTTGGAATTGTACATACAGATTATCAGCACATTAGTTGGCTGTGTAGTATGGAATACTGATGTCATCTGGCCAAACACTGGCAGACCACAAAAGGCGCAGTATGAAGAACTGAGAAACTGCTGATGTCCCTGTACAAGCCAGCATAAGTGGAATACCTCACATATATTTGTGAGTCAGCTGCAAGTAGCTTCCATAGCACACATGCACCCAGCTCATCCCACCATCAGCCACAGGTACCTCACAGGTCTTATCCCTGCTGTTGGGAATGAGTACATTATGACCCCCATCTATGTATGGGAATAGCCACAGAATGCAGCATGCTGAAGAGGTGTCCTATGCAGGTGTGTCCCTAGCTGTAAGCAGTACCATGCCAGCATCCACACCAATGGATCAATAAGAGCAGACACTATTGACATCAACACCTTGCACACCTACCCTGTCACCCCAGGGGAATATAGTTACTTGCAGCCTGGGACTGTAGGAATGACACAATGCACTGGCCTGCTACAGATGGCCTGCATCACTACCAAATGGCCTACAGTCCTCTGTCAAAGGTCTGTGTCTCACCTGTACTGCCAATGTATGTTTATCTCATGGACTCCCAAATAACAAAATAACACAGTCCACAGAACACAAATACAAGGCCATGTTGACAAATCCCAGTAGCATGTCCACCATATCCTACCGCATGAACTGTGGACCAACCCCCTAAATACTGTTGGGATGAAGTGATAACTATAGGGATACTTAGCAGATAATGTTCGGAAAAGGGTAGAATAACAGAAGGGAGGGTAGAACCATGGACACCATGGAGTGTATGAAGTCTGAAACTCAGATGTGTGCGCATACTATCCCTGCCAACAAACACAGGAATTGGTGGCTACAAACCTGCTCGTAAACCACAATGTAAAGGGGTAATGACCAGAAATATGAGCCCTGCCTCTGGGTAACCTGTGTGAATTTGTACAGCTGTGAGGTATGGTCACAGCAGGATACAGCCATACTGTCACGTTGACAGATGTACAAGCATGGGATCCTCAGCCACCACAGTATCAAGGTGTTGAAACATTTACACAGACCCATCAGCAAGTGTCTGCAGCTCCCCCTCCAGAATGGCATGATTGTGCAAGAATATGTAGGCCGCAGACCACAATACTGGACACAGCTTAATTCATCTTGTGTTCCCCAGGAAATTACTGCAAGCAAATATGTATACCTGTCAGTAGTTGATGACATTAAACATCACAGTGTAAAACAGTACATATGTCTGATTATCTCTGCTAATACCAAAACCATGTAGTTGAAGCAGCACAGACACAATTAGTTACAGTATCCCGCTATCCTTTGCCCATTGTGACCCCATATTTCAACCGATCTACAGATATCCTGCAGAAACAGGTTGCTAGCTGTAGGTGTAGAACACAAAAGCCTTCACTAGAGTACAACCTACCTGTAATGGATTCACACATTTAATACGGAAGGTCATACTGGGCATGTTCTCACACTTAGAGAAACAAAGCCCATGTTTGACAACAAAATACTAAAAGGTCATACTGGGCATGCTCCCACACTTATATGAAGTCCATACCTGGCAACAACAGTGGACTATACATATCAGTCAGTTGCAGATGTTTGTGCACACACTCCACATTGCACACCAGTCATGCTTTGTACACACATTGGATAGGAATACAAACATATATCCAAGGACAAAACACTATAATAGACCAAACTTACACATACATAGATGTGTGGAAGAGAGTGACAGATAGTGACAAAGAACTTTCCATCATGAGGCCTGTCCCACCCAGCACAGATCCAATTGGCCAATACCACATGATGTGCAAATGTCAATCACTGTAGATGTTTGCTTCTGGTATCTCTCTGCACTGTAGTGTCTGTGGTGCTTGTGATAATTCTGTAACTTGACTGTACAAGTCATTATTCATCTAGCAGTTGTATACACGTTCCTGTTAAATGTAAACCTGTGTGTGACTGAGTGTTGTGTGTGTGCTTCTAGATGAATGGTTTATGGCCCATTCATACACACTGCACTCCTCATTGCCCTACTTTGGCAAGCTTGCTGATGTCATTCACCTTGAAATACACCTTTGGGAAAGACATAGCCCTATAAGCTTTGTGGCGTGTGCTATAACTGCATAATGCTATAGTGTGATATACTAGTTAGTTGGAAGTTTTAATCCCAGATATGGCAACTGTGAGACTCTGTGTGTCTGTCCATGTAGGGAGCGAGGCTTTTGAGGAGATTCATAGTCGCTACACTTTCCATTGCCCTAATTTGGCAATCCTGCTGATCACATTCACCTTGATATACACCTTTGGGGAAAGAGTAGCTCTATAAGCTCTGTAGTGCATGCTATAACTGTGTAATGCTATAGTGTGATGTACTAGTTAGGTAGGAGTTCTAATCCCAGACATGGCAACTGTGAGACTCTCTGTATGTTTTGTTGTGTGTGTGTAGGGATCAATGCTTTTGAGGCCATTCACAGTCACTACACTTTCCATCGCCCTACTTTGGCAAGCCTGCTGTCATTCCCCTTGAAATACACCTGTGGGGAAGGTGTAGCCCTATAAGCTCTGTGGCATGTGCTATAACTCATAATGTTGTAGTGTGATGTACTAGTTAAGTAGGAGTTCAAATCCCAGACATGGCAACTGTGAAACTCTGTGTGTTTGTTTGTCTGTGTAGAGATCAATGCTTTTGAGGCCATTCACAGTCACTACACTTTTCATTGCCCTATTTTGGCAAGCCTGCTGATGTCTTTCACCTTGAAATGCACCTTTGGGGAAGGAGTAGCCCTATAAACTCTGTGGTGCATGCTATAACTGCATCATGCTATAGTTTGATGTACTAGTTAGGTAGGAGTTCTACTCCCAGACATGGCAACTGTCAGACTGTGTGTGTGTGTATGTGTGTGTGTGTGTGTGTGTGTGTGTGTGTGTGTGTGTGTGTGTGTGTGTGTGTGTGTGTGTGTGTGTTTGTCTGTGTAGGGATCAATGATTTTGAAGCCATTAACAGTCACTACACTTTCCATTACCCTACTTTGGCAAGCCTGCTGATGTCATTCACCTTGAAATACATCTTTGGAGAATAAGTAGCCCTATGAGCTCTGTGGTGCATGCTATAACTGTGCAATGCTGTAGTGTGATGTACTCATTAGGTAGGAGTTCTAATCCCAGACATAGCAACTGTGAAACTCTGTGTGTTTGTTTGTCTGTTGAGGGATCAACACTTTTGAGGCCATTCACAGTCACTACACTTTCCATTGCCCTACATTGGCAAGCCTGCTGATGTCATTCACCTTGAAATACACATTTGGGGAAGGAGTAGCCCTATAAGCTCCATGGTGCATGCTATAACTGTGTAATGCTGTAGTGTGATATACTAGTTAGGTAGGAGTTCTAATCCCAGACATGGCAACTGCGAAACTGCATGTGTGTGTGTGTGTGTGTGTGTGTGTGTGTGTGTGTGTGTGTGTGTGTGTGTGTGTGTGTGTGTGTGTGTGTGTGTGTGTTTGTCTGTGTAGGGATCAATGCTTCTGAGGCCATTCACAGTCAATACACTTTCCATTGCTCTACTTTGGCAAGCCTGCTGATGTCATTCACCTTGAAATACTCCTTTGGGGAAAGACTAGCCCTATAAGCTCTGTGGCGCATGTGATAAATGCAGTACACTATAGTAGCAATACATTGCTAGGTAGGGGTTTGAATCTCAGCACTGTCAAGTGTGTGTTTGTCATCAGTATCCTGTGTGGAGGTAGCTGTAATTGTGTAATAACAGGGCTCATTGGAGGGTGGGTTTAGCAAATTTCTTATATGGAGGACTTATTATTTGTCTCAATGTCCACCTTACAAGGACAACAGATGTCAAACAGCAGAGAAGCTGGTGTAGACAATCCATACCCCTACATGTGACATTATGGATCGGTGAACAATATAGGCAACTCTTGTATTATCCAGAGTACACTCTCCACCCATGTCTCATACACAAACACACTTGGCTAGGCAACAACCTCTATGTTGGTAGTTCCCTGCATATTGCCCACAGATAGTAACCATGGTGTGATTGCAGTGGACAACAGAAGACATGGCACCCTGTTCCACCTATACAATAGGCAAATAATTGCGTTCTTTTGCTTTGTTCTCCACTGGATGCCTGCAACAACTGTAGAGTCAGCAAATGTAACCCGCAAAGGAAATACCATGCCTTATACACATGCCCTGTATGGAGAGATGCCACTAACACCAGTGAATACCTGTGTCATGCTGTCAGTGTAGTTGTAGGATCAACCTCAGTTCTATAGCCAGTTCTCACCACATGAGGTCAGGAATGCCACATCAGATGATAACAATCTGTCCACACAACATGCCCCAGACAACCCAGGTACACGTCCACATGTCACAGAACATGCATGTGGGACATGTGCACATCCCAGATACCATCCGTGTTACGGAATGTAGAACACATACATGGCAAGCATTGCACAGCACTGGCCACCCACAACAGTAACCCAGATGAGTGGATGGGGAATACAATACCTACTTGTGTGGGCCAATCCAGAGACTACACCCATGAGCCACACTGCAGACCATTGTCATGTGGCCTGATGCCAAGGTATACCATTTGCCTAGCTTTGTACAGCCTTCTGGCACAGTCAACCACTACACACCTGTGAAGCAATGAACCCATGCATGTCAGTACTGGCAAATCTGTGTCTGTGTGTGTGTGAAGATTAATGATTTGGAAGCCATTCACACTCACTACACCTCCCATTGCCCTACTGAAGCATGCCTTCTGATGTCAGTCACCTTGACATACCCTTTGCCCATATATCAGCCTGATAATCTCTGTGGTGCATGTGATACCTGTGCAATACTGTAGTGTAGCAAACTAGTTAGTTAGAAATTCTAATCCTGACCCTCCCAACTGTGATAATGTGTGTGAGTCCCTGAGAGAATGTGGTTGTGTCATCCTTGACACCTGCTTTTGTGGACAGGCACATGTACTACAACTAACTTATCCCTCCTTTATCACTGTTGCTGATGTCACTCACCTTCAAATATACCTTTGGACAGCTCCCAACATGTAAGCTATGTAGCACATGCAACAACTGCATAAAAATGTAGTAGCACTACATAGTCAGGCAGGGGTTGAAACCTGTACTGGTAAGTGTGTGACACAAACATGCTTAGCTCTTACTCTCCAACCCCCTTCCTTTCTTACTTTGTCTCTGTCTGTCTCACTCTCTCTCCGGTGGATGTGGAAAAGTACACTTGCTTTGCTTAGGCAGCAGCTTGTGTTTTGTAAGTGATGCTCATGATCAGCTGATGGCCCTGTGCATGAATTGCAGTCCCCCACTAGCTGATTGTATGTGGGACAGCTGTGGTAACATTCCTATAGCCAGTTGCATGGAAACACACTCCTATAACTAGGAACATCATGTGGGTGTTGGCCCTTTTCATTCACTGTGAGCAGGACTTCATGTCAGTGTTTGGCAAACAGCATCATGGAGGGTAGTGGAATATGCCTCTTACAACATACACTGTGGAGACAGGCCAACAAACAGGAGGAGGATGTTCCAGACATGAGGACAGAATGTAAGTCTTGCTCTTCTACATTTAAAGTAATGTTGGTTTAACAGGGTTTGTGTGGATATGGCTGGTCTACATGATTTAATACCTGTCATGACAGTATTATGTGGTTGAGGAAACTCTCACCTGTAGGGCTATCTGCAGACTGGCCAGTGTTTGGAGTCTTACATGTGTTGCGTTACTCACAGATTACCTATATTTAGAAATGCAGTAGCATAGTCTGAGGACTGCAGTCAGTACATGGTGGCAGCCATGACAGTTACTGACTTCATATCCCTCAGAAGACATATGTCACAACAACCCTGTTACATCAGTAAATGTATGAGTTTATCAGAGCAACATGTCAATATTGGCCCTGTGTTTGTGCCTCCAGCCACAACTCTGTCAACCTTTGTACATATGTCATGCAGTAAGAGGTGCATATGTACAGTACACCATTATCTATTGACATCATACCTGATAACAAGCCAATGTGATATCAGACTGCTAGACATGTTATGTATAATAGGGCTTATATTTGAGGACAAAACCTGGGCATTCTGTTGTAGTGTGTACAGTAGTGAGGTCTGTGTACTTAATAGTGATTGTCGACAGAGTGTGTATTGTGAATATGCACCTTGGCCTGTGTACAGACTGTGGCAGATGTCATTGTTCTTGGTTCTGTTCTATCTGATGTTGCATGCTGCTCCAGTGTATGGTATCCTATCGACGTGCATGTTTGTAGGGCCAAACCCACACATGTCCCATACTACAGTCAGGCATCGGAATACACTGTGTATTGGCCCAGTATATGTAGGGTTAGTGTGTAAGTGGCACATATGAGGATGATGTTCATCAGACAGTCCATATACTGTAATATTAAGCACGCTTACCATATGTGGCTGTGGCTGTGTTCAGCTTGGTTGTGGGTATGCGCTTTCACACAGGTGTCTGTCACTCCATGCTGTTACATGCATGTAGAGCCTGCTATATTTGCAGGTACATTTGTATTCCCTCATAAGAAATGTAGGCCAGTGTCATGGCAGTCTGCCTGTACTTTGCACACTGCTTTGTGACATGCATAGCAGCTCAGTGTACTTACCCAGTGTGATGTTATGTCCAGATATTTGTCAGATGTACTGCTGCTGGGCCACCATAACTGTTGTGTATTTCTGACAAAGCGGTGGGATGCTGTACAGATGTATGTCACTAACTACTGGGTAGTATGTGGGTTTGTGACCTCTGCTCCTCCGGTTATTATGTGTCAAGACAGACAGGAGTGTGTGAATGCATAAACTGTGTGAGCATATCTATTCCAGTATTTACGTCATATCCCCATTTACATGGCTGTTCACGTCCACTTTGTCAGGCTTGGTCCACACGACTTGCACTAAGTGTATACCTCTGGACTGACCAGAGTGTGCCAGACTGTCCACATTTATTGGTCATATCTCTGCTGTATTCCACAGGAACATTACTGTGATATATGTGGTACTGTGCTATGATGACCTTAGGATGTCTGTCAGTAACTGATGGCGTACATGTCAATATCACATGTGACTTCCCACACACAACATTTCTGTTAAGACAACCTCTGTTACAGTAGCAACAATCTACATTTATATCTGCAATACTTACATGACAACCCCTTGCACTAAGAGGTTGTGACTATTGGTGCTGAGGTATGACTATACTATATGTTCTAGAACTATGTTAAACATATATGTATATATATATATATATATATATATATATATATATATATATATATATATATATATATATATACATATACATATATATACATACATATATGGATATATATATATATATATATATATATATATATATATATACATATACATATATATATATATATATATATATATATATATATATATATATATATATATATATATATATATATATATATATATATATACACATATATATATATATATATATATATATATTTATATATATATGACCATATATATAACAGAATATACAGATGTATATAGGTTCATAGGTTGGTACTAGGCTATCGGACCTAGGATCTATACAAGCCTAGCCATAAATGCCTGGCTATTTCATCCCACAGTATTTCCTTCCCTAGACCCCTGTCTAGCAGGGCAACTGATGTGATCCTTGGGGTGAATTTCCTATCTCCCATCCAGTCATCAAGGTTCCTTTTGAAGAGGGCCAAAGAGGCGCTCTGCTTGACATGTATGGGTAGTCTGTTCCAGAGTCTGGGGAGTCTCTGGGTCAGGAAACTATCCTTCCAGTATGTTTTGTTCATTGTGATGACAAGGTTTAGATCCCTGGAGCATGTGTCTCTTAGGGATTCAGATTTCTTTAAGTGTAGCATGTCCAACAGCTCTGGGTTTGATGTGGTCTTGTATGTTAAGCAGAGATCGCCTCTGAGTAGACGATATGCGACAGAGTATAGGTGGAGTTTTTTTAGACGGTCAGTATACGGCATCTGCTTTAGGCCTGTGATTCTTTTAGTTAGATATTTCTGCAGCCTTTCCAGTTGTTGCAGATGTCTTGAGAGGTACATACCAAATGGGGCATTGTATTCTATAATGGGTCTAATAAGGGATGAGTACAGTGGGACAATGATCTCCTTTTTTCCAGATGAAAAGCCCATAGTGATGAGGTGTGCCACATAAAAGGATTTCCTGACTGTTGTGGTGATGTGGTTATCAAAGGTGAGACCACTGTCCTCCTGTGTTCCTAAGTCTCTTATCACACTTTCAATGTTTAGTGTACTGTCACCAATGTGGTAATTCACGGGTACATGTTTTTCCCAAAAGGGATAACTATACATTTCTTGGCATTAAGCTTGAGCCCATGGTTCTGGCACCAAAGCATCTGTTTCTCTAAGGCCATTTTGTATAATATCCACATCATATGAGGATTCAATAATGGCTCCCAGTTTGCAGTCATCTGCGAACTTTGTTAGCCAGAGTCCCTTAGTGTTGGCCTGTACTTCAGAGAAGTAGATGCCAAACAAAAGCAGTCCCAGGACTGAAGCCTGAGGTACTCCACTTGTCACTTGTATGGAGCTGGATTTGGAGTCGGCTACTTTTACAGTGTGGGTTCTGTCAGTAAGTCAGTTGGCAACCCATCGAGTGATGTAGGGATTAATGTCCAGCTTAGTAAGTTTATCTATTTATTTATTTTTATTTATTTTATTTTACATTTATTGACAGGGATATATGTCCATTTTCAGCTGAGGCCTGGGGAGAAAAGCTCCACATAACAAAAAAGAGACAGTACATACATCTCTGAGTGATAAACTCAGGCAGGCATGTTTAAAAAAATATAGACAAAGAATACAGGCAGATATCAATATACACAATGTGCAGACATTACATCTGATTGGCAAAGACGTATCAGAAAATGTGAACATAGAATACAATCAGATCTCATAATTCACAATGATTAGACATTCAAATGCTATAAGACACAGATACTTGGCTAAACAGCAGGTTGGGTAGCAAGACATATATTAGTGAAGTTGTTAGGTTTAGAACAAGAGCACAGCCAGTGAGATGTGAGGTATTTTTGTTCTCTTTTAAATAAGGGTAGTGAGGTTTCCTTGGTAACAGTAGTAGGGAATAGATTACAGTTTTTACTGGTTGAGTTGGCAAATATAGCATCACCTGCAGAGTTGTTGGATTTTTGGGTCAGTATCATTAGTTTATCAGCTGTACGTAATGGCCTGGGGGCACTATGAGGGGTGAGAATATTTTTGAGGGCATGGGTGTTATCATGTTGATGGAGTAAGCTGGTTGAACTGTAGAAGGGTAGGATACTCTAGCCATCCCAGTGCTTTGAGGTTCTGGCAATGGTGGGTCCTAAAAGCCATGCCAGTAGCACATCTGGCTATATGATGTAACATCCTGATCATTTGTTGAGATTGGTTTTGGATAGGTTGGTGAGTACAGGGGAGGCATACATAAGGTGTGATCTTGCAATAGCTACCCTAGCTAGGGGGGGTGAGGAAAGGTTTGGCTCTGTACAGGGAGCCAAGTTTTTTCTTGACGGACTTAATAGTGTGATTGACATGTTTATCAAATTTAAGGTTGTTGTCTATTATTACTCCTAGAAGCTTTGTGTAGTCAGCAGGGGAGATAATGGTGTCATTGCTAGATTTGATGTTGAAGGAAGGAGGAGAAATTCTAAGGTTAGGTGAGAAAAGTAGTAGCTTGGTTTTGTTAGGATTTAGAAGCAGTTGGCAATTAGCTAGCCATGTTTCTACTGTGCTGAAAGTGGTCTGAGTGAGGGTTAGAAGTTGTGTAGGAGAGGAGGCAGAGCATATTAGAGTTGAGTCATCTGCATATTGGATGCAGGTGGCTCCTAATATAGTGGTGTGCAGATCATTGATAAAGATAGAGAAAAGAATGGGACCTAGTATGGACCCTTGTGGGACACCTAGGGTTAGAGGAAGTTGGAATGACAGCTTGCTCTGCCATAAGACAGCCTACTCTCTACCGTTTAGGTAGGAGTGAAACCATTATATTGAGTGTTGGTCTAAACCAATGGTTTGTAGGGTATTGAGCAGTAACTGATGGTTGACCACATTGAAAGTTTTTGAGAGAACTAGGAAGAGTGCTGAAGATAGTTTGTTGCTGTTACAATGAAGACTGATGACATTAGACAAAGATAGAAGAGCTGTGGTGGTACTGTGGAATGTCGTAAAGCTGTGCTGAGAGTTGGCAAGCTTTCCGTTTTGAATAAGAAAGTGCATGATTTGTTTGTGTATGCATCTTTTCATGATTTTAGCTAGTGGTGAAAGAATGGCTATAGGTCTAAAGTTAGATAATTCTGTGGAACTTCCTCCTTTATAGATAGGTATAACGTGATATTTTCCATATTGCTGGGATGGAGCCTTCTGAGATAGATCTGTTGATCAGAATAGGAATGGGAAGTGCTATGCCATCAGCTGATTTTTGAAGATATTCAGCTGGGAGGTGGTCGGCAGCTAGTGTAGTAGGTTTTAGCTTTTTGAGTAAGGTCCAGATCAAGTTGGTAGGTACAGTTTGAAAGGTAAAAGTGGGTTGGGTGCTAGGTGGATCAGGGATAGATGTGCCAGCGCTGGTGTTTGTGTCCAATGGAGTGAAATGGGTAGCTAGAGACTGGATAGTTTCAGTAAAGAAGGAGTTTAAGCTGTTTGCAATTTCTACAGGGGATTTATCAAGGGCAGCTGATGGGGTAGGAGTGGTGGAACGGGCTGGGTGGAGAAGATTGTTAATACCGGCCCAGAACTTTTGAGGTTTTAGCTGATATTTTTGTTGTAGGAGGTTGTAGTGATTTTTTTGTCTAGAATGACAGATTATTTGCCATTCCAGAGTGGGAGATGGTGCTGAAGGCCTTGGCGAGGTCCAGATAGGCTGTGTGGACCACCTTACCTTTGTCCACAGCTCTGGAGACTGATTTGAAGACATCAATTAGGTTCAGGACACAAGATAGGCCCTTCACAAGCCCAAACTGCATGGGGTCCAGTGTTTGAAGTTTGCCAATGTCTTTGTTTATAAGTTCCATGATAATACATTCCCTGACCTTGCAGACCAGGCTCATCAGACTGATGGGGTGGTGGATCCCCCCTTGTGGAGTGGGATAACTGTAGCTGTACACCACTCAGTGGGAACGAAACCTGAGGTGAGGCTATGATTAAACATGACACTTAGGTGAGGTGCCAGTTCATTTTGTAGTTCATGTAGTACACAGCCTGGGATGTCGTCTGGTCCCATGGATGCTGTATTTTTAGCTTTGGAGAGTGCGTTTTTTACCTGTGTGGCCGTTATTACTGGAATTTGGCAATCTTTCAATATTGAGATGGGCCCTTTAGGGGGTGAGATGGGGGTGACGTTTGCACCGAATCAATCTGCGAGGATATTGACAATATCTTTGGGATCAGTATATTTAATGCAATTCTGTTGTAGCTCAGAGCAGATCTGAGCATTGTCATTTAGATTCTTGACATAGTTATAGAATGCCTTGTGATTGTCTTTGAAATCTTTGGCCATTTTATTTTCGTAACCAGCTTTGTAGGATTTTATGAGGACTCTCAGCTTCTTACTGAGGCTGGTAAGGGAGGTTTTTGCAACCTGGGATTTTTCTCTTTTCTGCAACAGTTTCGTCCTTTTGTTGTAAAGTTTGTTTAATGCAAGGGACCACCAGACTGGCTTTCTTTTTTTGGAGGAGATTGTCTTGGTTCTATTGGGGATGGCAAGATTCATGCATGAGTGGATGTGCTCGTATAGTGCCTTAGTGTAGGATTCAGCAGTCGAACTTTCAGTTCCCATCTACATGGGTGTCATGAAGTTTGTCACTTCTGATTGAGTAGCATGAAGTTGGCTTTGGAAAAGTTTTTTATGGAGGTTTCCTTACTAGGGGCTGGGCGTGGGATGTGGATGTCAAGGGTGATTAGCTTATGGTCAGACCTGACCAACGAGGGGCTGACCATAGGTGTGGAGCATTGATTTCCCATGTTGGTAATGACCAATTCTAGGATATTGGAGCCCCTGGTGGGACTAAGGATTAGTTGATCCAGGGCATTGGAATTTATGAATTCCAAGAACCGTTGGGCAAAAGTGTTGGTAAACAAGTAGTTTTTCCAGTTAATGGCAGGGTAGTTAAAATCACCCAGTATTAGGGTGTTTGGTTGCATCTTAATATTTTCCAGTATGTTTAGAAAGGTGTAGTGGGAATCTTGGGGCATGGTGGGGGATCTGTAACAAACTACAGTTTGGATTGCAGTCTTACCTAGTGTTAGTTGCACCTGGACAATTTCAGGTGCATTGTGTTTGGCAACTAGCCTAGTGTTGTGAATATCCTTGGTGAATATGGACACTCCTCCACCTTTAGTGTTTCGGTCCTGGTTTGGTGGCCAAAAAGTGTGGTAAGAGTTGTAGCCTGGTATTGCAGGGGTGCTCTCTGGAGCCTTGAATCAGGTCTCAGTTACTGCACAGATATCGATGTTCTCCATTTTTAGGAGTGGCTTGAGAGAGTGCATTTTGAGGTTCAGACTTCTAGCATTACCTTCAGATTTTGCATGCTTGTACCTGTTACATTGGTGATTTTGTCTTTGAACTTTTCCTAAAAAAAGGCACTATGGGGGTGGCAAGAGCCTTAGACAGTAACCTGAATCACAGGGGCAACAGGTGCAGACCATCTCTGGCAAAGCATCATGGTCTGTCGATCATGTTGTCCCAGGCAGACAGATATTGGATCCCCTTTGAATGACACAAGAGGTTTAGCCAATTGTTGAAGTCAATCATTTTGTCCTTAAACTGTGGTATCATTCTGGGCGAAGGCAGGATGCTACTCAGGGCTAGGGTCATACCTGATCCGAGAGCTCTTCCATGTCTCGTTTCATGTAGTCCAGGGAGGTATGTATCAAGTTATTGACTCCAGCATGGACAATGACAGAATCATATTTGTTCTTGTTGTGGAGTGACTTGAGTGCATGCGTTTTATGGTGGATCCTGGCACCCGACAGGCAGCTGACTGTAATTTTCTCCTTGTTCAGCCTGGTGAGGTTTACATCAGTGTGCCTGACTATAGAGTCACCTATGACTAAAGTGTTGGGTACATTGTCTTGTCTTAGGGGCTGTTGGGTGGCACACTGGTGTTGTGAGCTATGTGACACTTTGGTTGTGATTGGTGTTTATTTGCATTTCAACTTTGGAGTTCCTTGTTGCTTAGGCAGGTTAATGTTAAGGGCCTCCACATATGTGGGTTTAGTGTTACTATGTGTGGGTGTTGGTGGTGTGGGTTTAGAAGGGCTATGTGGTGCTTGAGGTGTAGTGCAGGTGTTAACCTTCTCATCTTGACTGTCTAGCACAATCTTGGGTGGAGAGAGCTTTGCTTCCAGTTTGGCTATGTAAGTGCATCTCTCACAGGTTGTAGTGTTGGGTGGTACGAGGAAAGAGTTGTCTGTGTACATGAGGCAATTGCTGCATTGCCCCAATATGCCCAGATTCACCAGGTGGACAGGAGAAATTACTGGAAGCTGACCCTTGGACATGCCTGGTTTGATGCTTGTTTTTTTGTAAAGTGCAAGAGCTGTTTTCCCTTACCTTAGCAAGGTACTTTGCAATTATTGGCTGTTTAGTGCCTACGATTAATTTCTCTTTATTAACAAGGAGTTTTGAGTGCTAGTATCAGTTTAAGACTTCCTAGTGCTTTCCAGTAGGTTTTAAAGTAAGTGCTAGTCACAGGAATGCTTAAAGGTAAGATGAAAAAATGGTTTATCCTAAACGGTACAATGTGCACTAGAGGAGTTAGATGTGAAAGTGGGTAACTTAAGTTTTACCTGTTTAAAAGTTAAGTTTTAGTGGAGAGTCACTATTTTTAAAACAGCAAGATAGACTGAAAGGGGGTGGTCACTCCTGTATTCTGGTACTATGGAATACAGTAGGATGACCAATAAATTTAAATAGTTGAAGGGGAGTGATTTCACAAAATGATAATTTTGTGCTTACTCACACAAGCCAGTAAAAACAGAGATCAAATGAGATATATGGTCAAATTAACATAAAGGGAAGGCAACTAGAAAGACAGTGGTGTTTAAGAACACTACAGTAACTAGGTGGGAGATTGGGAAAAAAAGAATTCTGCCTGACTCACAAGAGACAGAGCTGTGGTTTCTTTTCAAGTTGTATGTGCCATTAAAAACACAATACAAGTAAAACGCAAGGTAAATAAAACAAATCACAGTATTCAAAATAGAAAAAGGCAATAAAGTAATACAACAAATAAAAAGCAAACTAACCTTTTCCTCACAGCAAAGTGCAGCAGAGTCTGGGTGAGCCTTTCTAGTAAAGCTCTGAAATGTTTTATTTTACCCCTCTAGCTACACCCTTTCAGTTCACAGATGATTAACCTTAACTGACCTGTTCTATTGACCTATACTAATTTCTGCCTGACTCACAAGAGATACAGCTGTGGTCTCTTTTCATGTTTTAATATGCAGTTAAAAGCAGAATACAAGTAAAACACAAGGTAAGTAAAACAAATCACAGTATTCAAAATAGAAAAAGGCAATAAAGTAATACAACAAATAAAAAGCAAACTAACCTTTCCCTCACAGCAAAAAGAACCTTTCTTGTAAGTAATGTCTTTCAGCTTTTCGCGATTAGGGGTCGTCACAGTGGAATTCTAGTCCGTTAATGATTGGCAGTGAATTTTTACAGTGCCGAGTTGCCAGCCTGATGCCCAACCTTCAAAGAAGGCACAGCCATTTACACACGCACCTACCTGCATGTCTTTAACATCACTCGACTGCGGGGAGGACATGCAGACTCCACACAAAAGGAGCTCCAGCTGAGAATCGAACGGTAGAACCTCTTGCTGTGAGGCAACAATGCTAACTGCTGTACCACCATGGAATTGGGTGATCCTTTCTAGTAAAGCTCTGAAATGTTTTCTTTTACCCCTTAAATAGAAGGTTTAGTTCCTATCTCCACCCCCTCAGTTCACAGATGATTAACCTTAACTGACCTGTTCTGTTGACCTGTACTAATTTCTGCCTGACTCACAAGAGACAGAGCTGTGGTCTCTTTTCATGTTTTAATATGCAGTTAAAAGCAGAATACAAGTAAAACACAAGGTAAATAAAACAAATCACAGTATTCAAAATAGAGAAAAGCAATAAAGTAATACAACAAATAAAAAGCAAACTAACCCTTCCCTCACAGCAAAGTGTAGCAGAGTCTGGATGAGCCTTTCTAGTATATGAATATATATATGTATGTACATGTACACATATATCTACATATGTGTATGTAGGGTCACTACAAAATACCGAACACCCAAAATCCCAATGCTGAAAACAATGAGACCAGATGACAGAAACCCCGCATTACCGAAAGACCAGAAGCGCGAAATGCAAAATCCCGACGTTAAGGGATTTTGCGTTAGCACTTCTGGTGTTGCAGTTCAGGTAAGTATGTGTGTGTAAGTGTGTTTGTGAGGGGTGTAGTGTGTGTAAGTGTGTGTTGTGACTGTGGTGTGTGTGTGTGTGTGATGGACTGTAATGTGTGGGTGTGAGTTTGCCTTGTGTGTCTGTTTGTGCAATCTTGGAGTTAGAATAATAAAGTAGGAGGGGTGTGGGGGTGCAGGGGGGCTTACCCCCCTGCCTATGTCTAGTGTAGGATGCATTGTTTGGTTGTGGGGGGAAGGTGTGTGTGTGTGTGTGTGTGTGTGTGTGTGTGTGTGTGTGTGTGTGTGTTTGTGTGTATGTGTGTGTGCTGTTTGGTTGTGTAACATTCGCGATTTTGAATTTCACGGTTTTAAATATTCAGTATTGTGGGGTTTCGGGCATGTGGTCTTGGTGTTTTAAGAGTTGGGATTTTGGGCGTTCGGTATTTAGTAGTGATTCTATATATATATATATATATATATATATATATATATATATATATATATATGTATATATATATATATATATATATATATATATATATATATATATATATATATGTATATATGTATATACATATATATATATATATATATATATATATATATATATATATATATATATATATATATATATGTATATATCCTTATTATGTGTAAACATGACTGCTTATATACCTTCCCAGATGTATCACACCATATTTATCTGATATGTGTATATTTAGAGGTAACAACATACGTGATTCAACAGTAATATCACTAACAAGTACTACACAATTTTAGAAGTCATAGCACAATACTATTCAGTATGTGTACTGACAGATATATTGGAAAAAACAACAGCTCTCTTCACAGCTGTGATGGCACAGTGGTTAACTGCTGTGAACATAGTGTACAGGGTCCTGGGTTCAAGATCTGCAAGGGGTGTTTATTTTGTTGCTGGGCAGAACAAGGGCTGTTGGATACAGAGTGGTTAAGGCAGTTTTGAGCAGCTTTAAGTGGGTTTGCACAGATTTGCATGATGGTAAGCGCTGCTAATATATGGTTAAACGTATAGGTTTCACTTACCAGTGTGCATATCTGCTTAGCATTTATATTGCAGCAATGCTGAAACCTGCTAAGCATGGCTCAGCCCTGAAAACCAGTGCTCACATTCCGGTCTGATAAAATAGCAGGGTAATGACATCTTTAATAGGTGTATTTAATTCCATGTACATAACATGCGTCTATGTGCTGTCATTGCAGCAGCAAGGGGTGTGAGTCTACTGTCTGGGACACCTGAGTATATATGACTTGTACAACACTCTTTTCCATTTGAATGTGTTACATACATGTGTAATATACCAGATTATATGCAGTCACACTGGCATGTAGTGTATCATCACATTACTACTGTTGACAGTGCTTTCCCATGTAAGAGCAGATTACAGAATGTAACACTGGAGCCAAACACCCATCCAATCAGAGATGGACTCTAGTCTTCACTGTCGTATTCTTGATGTGTGAGCTGTGTCTCATTAAATATGTCCAACTGGATATTGATCTGACGTGGATATTAATTGTTGACCACTGTGTGTATAGGACATGTCATTGAGGGCTTCTGTCATGTAGTAATGGCATACATATCGGTGTCAGACGTTTATCTGTCGACACATTCATCCTAATGCATAGCCATTTGGCTAGCTGATATCTGTCTGTCCTCTGTACAGATGTGCAGATGTCAGGTATCCATCTTGGCTACTTACAGGCAATCTTTGCTTGACTGACACTGACATGTCTGTCCAGCTGTGTTATAAATGCTACAGCTAGGAATCCACACCCGGTACACACCACATGCCATGGATACCTCAACTACACTACCACAGTCAACAGAACATGCTTGGGTACAGGTCTCCAAGACAGACACTGATCATGTTATGTAATGCATGTTGCATACATGTCAACTGAAGCACCTCACTGACCCTCTACAAGAGGCAACCAAATGATTGGATGTTGGATGTAACTCTCACCCTGAGGATCACCCCTGTGGTATCTGTGGGTAGATGGCTTGCTGGCACATGGCAGGTGGCATGATACTACTGTACACACATCCTCTACACTTCCCATCTCTCCATGGACAATAGCCTGGTACACACCTATGAACACCTGCACTGATAGACCCCAGTACTGACAAATGTGTATGTGTCCATTACTGAGAATAACAGTGTCTGTGTGTTTGTAGACCTGTAGTTGATAATACCCTGAGGCCCTTCACACTCACCGCACCCCCCCATTGCCATCGTTACATGTGGCTGCTGCTGTACCGGACATTACATTACCTTGTTACACTATTCTCCCTAAGGGCTACCTGGGGCTTGCAGTACCAGCACAACACTGTTGTACAAATGAGTTGATAGTCATGGGATACCCTCTGTGTTCTGGCAAGTGTGTGTATGTGTGCATGTGTGTGTATTTGTAGGATACAGCATTCTGAGGCCACATTCTCCTAATAGAATACACCTTGCCACACAGTATTAGGGATAGTGATGTTGCTGACCATAGAAGAGCCATGACAATGCATCACCCTACACACCACATGCCATGGATACCTCAACTACACTACCACATTAGATGCATATCCCAGTAGTAGCACTCTTGGGATAGACAAGAGGTTGTATTGCAGTTCTGGTCAATATGTGATAGTGGGTATGTCAGAGTGTTATCATGGGTTTCAGTGTGTACAATATACACTGTGGGGTGTGGATTCTGGGTATACTGTCTTTAAACCATGGTACTCACAGTACATGTCCCATCTTCCACTGTATGGGGACCACTGTCACCATCAACCATCAGGTAACTGATAACACTATTCAGCCCAGTTATGCATGTGCTTTGTGCAATTTATCTGTAACAGAATGGACACACTGACAAGGTAGTTAGCACTGATAAGCCCAGGAATCTCAGATGTGTTTATGACTGTTATGTGCTTGTCAATGTGTATATGACAGTATGTCACACTATGTATTGTCCATAAACAACACATGCATCCCCCATTACCATACTGTACAGGCCTGGAGATGTTCTTCACATAATATGTAACCGGGAACACACCTCATCCTTAAAGCTGTGTGGTGTGTGCAATTAAGACCACATACATCAGTAGCACTACATACCTTGGCAGAGGTTCTAGTCCCAGTGTTGCCAAGTAAGAGTGTGTGTGTATGTGAAGGAATCTACTTCCATTTTCAGAATATACATGTCTCAGGAGGTCATGCTCACATTTCACAGGTATCATCCTGTTGAAATACATCCCATCACAACTAGTGGTAGATGTGTAAATGCCCTCTTCTCCACTGTATAGGTGTACAGTGATACTGGGGTTGGTATATATAGCTGCATGTGGCTCTTGTGGACACAGCCACCATCATTGCAGTTTCTGTTGAATGTATCCCCCTGCTTAGCTGGCTGTAATACTGTACAGTTCATGTTAACAGGTTAAGTAGTTGTCTATCAGACTATCTGCAGTTCTACAGCACCTCTCACCCTCCAAAGGGTAGGGCTATGCCACCCACACAAGCACACCTATGTTTACCGAGTTGAGGATTGCACTACATTGAGGAAGGGGACATATACCCTGCCAATACCATCGTCAATGACGTTAAACTAGCAGACTGCTTATTTCCCAATGTGTTGTACCTCTTCTGTCTTGGCGGAATCACATAAGCTAAAATGAGTTCCTTGCACAGGTACATACATCCATGTGTACAGTATTCTCTGTGTATTGCATCAACACCAAATCCTCTGTGTGTGTTATACACAAACATGTGGTGTGTACCACCCAGTACACTTACCATTGTCCACTGTAGAAGGGCTTCTGACATCAGCCAGCATGCACTCACCTGTATATACCACCCCCAGACCTATCGGCTATGTGGCACATGCAGTAACTGTTATACAGACCTGTGACATGTGTTCACCTGTACCCAGGATATGGCACAGCCAAGGTGTCACCACAGTGCCATACCTCTTGTAGGATACACCAGCAGACTATCATCCTGCTGACACATGGACACCTACAACACAAATGGAATACATTATGGAGACCACAATCACTCAGTGTTAATAACAGCTATAATGCATCATTGCTGGACAGCTACACTTACTGACATGTAAGCATTAAACTTTACTGCTGACAATATGTTACACAGCATTACATTGGTACACCATAGTACAGTCACCCTGTGCATCAGAACCATATTAGCCTGTCCCTGCATCGATGTTATGGATGACAGGGATGTGGCACAGGTATCATCATATGCACAGGGTGTGTTGTTGGTTTGCCCGAGACCTAGGCTGACCCATGTGTTTGACACCATGTGTGTGAGTGAGGGGGTTTAATTATTAATTTGGCTGTGGTGATGTGGTGTGTGTAGGTATGGGGTTGCCCTAGCTGTGTTGGTATTGTGTGTGTGTATGCATGCACACAGTTCTGCCATGTGGCTGCTCTATACAGGGGTTTGTTGGACAGCTGCAGACTGTACCTGGGCAAGGTGTGCAGTTCACAGTCTAAGGCCATGGACATGAGAACTGTGCCTGCCAGGGGTTCTACGGGCACCACCAGGTACAAGCCATGATATGGTAATCTCCCCTGATGATGACATATGTCTACTGGATCTGGGTCCCTCTTGGAACTGCCCAGTGCCACGTGCACATGACCTGCAATGGTGTGGTGTGGATAGTGCCCCTCTGAAGTGTTGGGGCTGGTACTGCCACTACGGGAGCAGCTCTGTGCTCTGGCATGTCCACATCGACCTCCAGCTGTTGGTGTTGCTGACCTATGTCCATGTGGCCATCACACCACTCCCACCATATGCTTGAGCACGGATATTCCACAGTCGAGGATTCCACCATCTCACCCAACTGTCTATCCATGACATCTGAAAAATAACGGAGGGCACCTGCAAGATCACGGATGTTGTCAGTAACAGCTGAATGAGTAGCCCTCTGCAGCCTTAGAGCCTGTCTAGTGTACCATTCCATACATGCCTGCACCTCCATGATGGCCTGAAACATGCGTCTGGTGGTACCAGATGTGGCACTTCTGCCAGGGGTACAATGACCAACAGTCCTCAAATGAGCATCCCTGTACATCTGCCTATGTGGTACCCCACCGGACATCTAGCTATGGCTACTGTGTCCAGACACACGTGCCATAGATACCACAATGTCCTGTCCCATGCCACCAACCGCCAACTGTCCCTCAGCTATGACCACTGGTGATGGGATATGTATAGGCACTGTGACTGTGTGCGGCGAAGGGGTGGATAACAGTGAGATGTCAAACGATGTCACAGCTTCAGCCCCTGACAACCCCGCCTGTGCCTCAACACACCTATCATCATTTTTAGTGTCTGTATGAACACCAACATCAGACTGCCTGCAGGAGGGACCCTGACCCACCTTGCCACATGTGAGGCGAAAACAAGAAATGCACTTTAAGACCTATACAACATTGCTTAACAGTACACACACACACACACACACACACACACACACACACACACACACACACACACACACACACACACACACACACACACACACACACACACACACACACACACACACACACACACACACACACCCTGACATTACACTATACTACTTACCTACCCCTGAGTTTACAGAATGTCCCTAGTTTTTTGTCTTAATTTCCCCATCCTGCATCTGTCTTGAATAATTACAGTCAATGATACCAATCATTAATGTACCATTCTTCTAATTGCTCAGAAATGTGATCACAAAACATGACCTGTTACTCCAATAACTCTTTAACTTGATTGGAGAATTTTTTTGCAAAGACTCCCTGATGTCATCAAGTGTTCACCCTGGTTTTGTCCAGACATCTTGAGCATGCCCCCCATATGTTATGGGCTACTACAGTTGCTCAATAATATCATGCACTGGAGTGTCATATTGAACTATTGTTCAGTAGATGCAAGATCTGTTGTTCTATTAACTTTTTATGTGGACTACAGTAATATTTGGAAACACTCTTTGGTGTTGTCTAGTAATTCCTCAAAGCATCTTTAGTGCTGCATACGTGGGTATTCTTTCACCTTTCTGCTGATTGCAATTAAAACAGTATCCCTGGTGTCTAGTTTTCCCTCCCAATGCATCTTTCATGCTGCAGACTTTATTATACTATCAGCTGTCCTGAGATTACATGTTAGAAACGTATTTCTGGTGTCTAATGTGTCTGTCCATGTCCATGTACTGCACAAATTCTAAG
This sequence comes from Protopterus annectens, assembly GCF_019279795.1. Classification (NCBI taxonomy): domain Eukaryota; kingdom Metazoa; phylum Chordata; order Ceratodontiformes; family Protopteridae; genus Protopterus; species Protopterus annectens. The sequence goes on along the minus strand of NC_056741.1, from coordinate 459,324,224 downwards.
GGAAGTTGAGAGGTATGAACAACCCCACATTCACACGTGCATACATGGGCACACACACAAATATCAACCCCCCTTCCACTCCACCACATAGCACTTACAGACAAATTAACCCCCCCCACACACACACACTTACAGGTGAGGTTGCACAAAGATATTACACACAGACCTCTAATTACCCATCTGTCAACATGCATGACATATGGCACTCAACAGCATGCAGTGTAGCTATAGTCAATCCCTGCTAGCAACATTATACATCTCTGTGATGCATGGGTTTTATTAGTAGGTGATGCCCCTTCCCCTGGAACACACTGCACCCATGTACACAGTATTGCTGTGCACCTGTTGGTCCCCCTGGCATGTACTGTGCGCCATACCTCACAGGTGTACACACCGTTGCTGAATGTGTATATGTGTTTCAGTTATGCTTGCTCTGCTGCTCACAGCCCCTATGTGTTTGTCCAATGCATGCCTGGGATGATATGTGGACATATGTCATTTGTGAATGCCTGATGTCTGATTTTCAGATCTCATCATCAGCGGTGCATGTATGGCCAATAAAATACAATTACACTAACAAACTTCAAACCTTACCATGGCTATGGAAAGTGAACACACCCTTATTGATATGGCACCCTTTTCCCTGATATGCCATGGGGCCACATTACTACATAAGTTAACATTACACGAACCTGATATCTGACATATGACCTGTGCAGTCAAATGCAGTATCAAACAAATGTGTTAGTTGTGCAGATGCTGATTGAGATGCATACACTTTGTGGGTGTATATGTGTACACACCCTTATCATGATTGTTTGTTGCACCTACTATTATGTGTACTAAAGCAGTCACTATTCCTGGAAGGAGTATACTAGCGTGGGCCATCTGCATTTGACAGTATTTGCTAACTCTGCCCTACAAATGTCCCCCAACTCTACATGATTGCAAGGTCAACTCATGTGCACAGCCCTTGGAGGTCACACACTGCTGTCACTATTGCTGTGGAGTCAGGGTTATGTCTGCTACAATTCATGACCTTGACTGTGTGCAGATATAGCCATTCTTAATGAGCTTTGGATCTCTGCTTCAGTTCACAGTTGTGTTTCAGGATGACACCCCGTCCCCATCCTCAGCCTTTTTGCAGATGCTTGACAACTATGGCCTACACATGTGTGTCATTTTGCAGTGTCCCAAACTCTGAACACCATGTGTACCGGCCTAGTCCCTACTAATAAATGGCAAATATACAGGTGTTCACTGGCACCAGCAAGGTACAGATGGGGATGGTGGGCCTGAGGTGGGGTGAGGTGTTGGTTGTGCAGCACATGTATCTTAATTGATACTGTCTGTAGGTTTCCAACGTGGTCTTGGTACACCAGTACACATTGCAGTACATACCTTTGGAGGACTTTTGCTGTTATGCATATGCTACCTATAGAGAAGCCTGCCTGATGTTTCCTGTGATACAACTGTCCCATCTGATTACCCTAACCCATGGGCCACACTTATGCATAGTCCAGGTAATTGCAGACACAGGTGCTACACAACCACTACTTGCTAGACATTCCTGCAACTCCCTCAGTGTTGTGGCATTTTACTAGGCAGCCTGCATGACTAGTTTGCAACATGTGTTGTCATCTGTCTTGGATGGCCATCTGTTTATTTTCTATATTAATCCTGTCCCATACATCCTCGCCACATACATGACTGTCTACACTGTTTGCAATGGTATATGCAATGGTGAGGTAAGGCTACATGTCCAACTCCTGGGTGCTACCTGTTGGGTATGGGATCCATTCCATGGCTTGTAAGATGCATGCAAGCCATGGCTACCTCTGTTGTAGGTAAGTGGGCACATTTGATGGCCAAACGTCTTGGAGAGCAGACCATTTTTTGGTGTGACATTGAGGACCTGTACTTGCTGGAAGGTCCATACTCATGAAGAATGCATGCTGTCAGTACCTCAAAAGCTGCTTCCACAATATATTATCTGGAGTGTATGCACGCATATGCTTCCAGTGTTTGTGAAGGTATGTATTCCCCATATTTGCTGTCCTAACATAGGATTCCATGTTACACATTCATTGCTCATGTTAGGACCACATTGTAGGTTGTAAGGGTTGTGGAATGCAGTATTGTGATTTGCTGTAGTGTAGATCTGTAACAGTTGCTATTGTAATAGTGGTATATACACTGTTGTAGCACTGCATAAGGGTGATGTTTCAGTCATGTCCCTACTGTAGGCCATTTGTCCCACCATTATGTTCATCTCTGTGCACACATCTTGCAATGACAGGTTGTTAGTTATGTTGCAGGACTCTTTCATGCCCTTCAGATACTCCACCATGGTGACCACTGTGATGCAATGCAGTTAACAGCAACAATATGTGAACATGTACAGCATGCATTATGGGTAGGTGTGTTAAATGTGTGCATAGAATATACCATGGCCATAACATGACTAGTGTAGTGGCAAACCTGAACAAACACCATACTCACCATCTACAGGCTGTTGGCCCCGGAGGTATACTAGAGGGACCTACATAACTGTGTGAGAGATGTGATGTCAGTAGCCACACCTGTGGCATTGGTACAGGGTGGGAGCAGCATTACAGTACATCAACAGTACAAACCCACAATACTACAGATTATGCACATCTGTTTATTACTACAATACAGCAGCAGACTATATATATGTCATTTCACATATGCATGATTAAACTCTACAGATGCTGATGGATATGCAACAGTGGTCTACTGATGTGCCCTGTGGCCTTACTTGCATGCTCCTCAGCCATTGTGTGGGTAGCACCAACCTCCACTATGCTTTCCGCCGGGTCTTTTGTTTGCAGGTGGGTAGGTGGCCCGAGGCTGGCGAGGAGCTCCTCAACATGTGTCAGGGGGTGGGGCTGGATGGCATGACCCCCCATTGCAAGCTGGTCCCCCCTAACCACAGCAGCATGCCAATGAGCATGGCGGAGTAGATCAGTGCATCAATGTCGGACCTGATCATAACTGCGGTTATGCAGGCTGACATTGTTTACCCTGTAGACAAGATCATTCCACAGGGTGGTCCTCTGCTGCAGATTATGGACTGTACACCTGGACAGGGTGTGGTGGTGCTGCACCAGTTATATCATGATGACATCATTCTCCTGTGCTGTGTACATTGGAAGTTTCTCCTGGGACATTTTACCTGAAAGACATAAAGAGGGAGACAGGTCTGAGGACCTCATACTGCAAGGATATAATAGTTGTTAATACACATCTCTGTCTCCCCCCATCATATCTGAAACAAAAGTCTGATCACACAACTCACTGGGTATGTCTCAGAAGACCTAC